>NC_069499.1:1182619996-1182888237 GCF_027579735.1 Bombina bombina | reverse complement strand
ACAGTGTGTATAATAAGCTAACAGAGCATTGCACCCACTTGCAAATGGATGATTAACCCCTTAGTTCAAAAAACGGATCAAAAAAACGATATAGACGTTTTTTTAACAGTCACAACAAACTGCCACAGTTCTGCTGTGGCCCTACCTTCCCAAACAAACGACTTTGGAAAGCCTTTGAGCCCTTTAGAGATGTCCTATAGCATTCAGGGGACTCCTGGAGGAAGCTGGATGTCTCAGTCTGTAAAAGTTACTGTGCAATAAAGCGCTAAATTAGGCCCCTCCCACTCATGTTAAAACAGTGGAAAGCCCCAGGAAACTGTTTCTAAGCAAATTTAAGCCAGCCATGTGGAAAAAAACTAGGCCCCAATAAAGTTTTATCAGCAAAGCATATATAAAAATGCTTAAACATTTCCAGCAAACGTTTTATATTGCAAATCTATAAGAGTATTACCTCTGAAAGTAAGCATGATACCAGTCGCTATTAAATCACTGTATTCAGGCTTACCTTACATAAATCTGGTACCAGCAGCATTTTCTAGCATTTACATTACTAGAAAAAAAATTTAACTGCACATACCTCATAGCAGGATAACCTGCACGCCATTCCCCAGCTGAAGTTACCTCTCTCTTCAGTTATATGTGAGAACAGCAATGGATCTTAGTTACAACCTGCTAAGATCATAGAGATCACAGGCAGATTCTTCTTCTATTTTCTGCCTGGGACAAAATAGTACAACTCCGGTACCATTTAAAAAACATAATTTATGCTTACCTGATAAATTCCTTTCTTCTGTAGTGTGATCAGTCCACGGGTCATCATTACTTCTGGGATATTACTCCTCCCCAACAGGAAGTGCAAGAGGATTCACCCAGCAGAGCTGCATATAGCTCCTCCCCTCTACGTCACTCCCAGTCATTCGACCAAGGACCAACGAGAAAGGAAAAGCCAAGGGTGAAGTGGTGACTGGAGTATAAATTAAAAAATATTTACCTGCCTTAAAAACAGGGCGGGCCGTGGACTGATCACACTACAGAAGAAAGGAATTTATCAGGTAAGCATAAATTATGTTTTCTTCTGTTAAGTGTGATCAGTCCACGGGTCATCATTACTTCTGGGATACCAATACCAAAGCAAAAGTACACGGATGACGGGAGGGATAGGCAGGCTCTTTATACAGAAGGAACCACTGCCTGAAGAACCTTTCTCCCAAAAATAGCCTCCGATGAAGCAAAAGTGTCAAATTTGTAAAATTTGGAAAAAGTATGAAGCGAAGACCAAGTTGCAGCCTTGCAAATCTGTTCAACAGAGGCCTCATTCTTGAAGGCCCAAGTGGAAGCCACAGCTCTAGTAGAATGAGCTGTAATTCTTTCAGGAGGCTGCTGTCCAGCAGTCTCATAAGCTAAACGAATTATGCTACGAAGCCAAAAAGAAAGAGAGGTAGCGGAAGCTTTTTGACCTCTCCTCTGCCCAGAGTAAATGACAAACAGAGAAGACGTTTGTCGAAATTCCTTAGTTGCCTGTAAGTAAAATTTTAGAGCACGGACTACATCCAGGTTGTGCAGTAGACGTTCCTTCTTTGAAGAAGGATTTGGGCATAAAGAAGGAACAACAATCTCTTGATTGATATTCCTGTTAGTAACTACCTTAGGTAAGAACCCAGGTTTAGTACGCAGGACTACCTTATCCGAATGAAAAATCAAATAAGGAGAATCACAATGTAAGGCTGATAATTCAGAGACTCTTCGAGCCGAGGAAATAGCCATTAAAAATAGAACTTTCCAAGATAACAACTTTATATCAATGGAATGAAGGGGTTCAAACGGAACGCCCTGTAAAACATTAAGAACAAGGTTTAAACTCCATGGTGGAGCAACAGTTTTAAACACAGGCTTAATCCTGGCCAAAGCCTGACAAAAAGCCTGGACGTCAGGAACTTCTGACAGACGTTTGTGTAACAGAATGGACAGAGCTGAGATCTGTCCCTTTAATGAACTAGCAGATAAACCCTTTTCTAAACCTTCTTGTAGAAAAGACAATATCCTAGGAATCCTAACCTTACTCCAAGAGTAACCTTTGGATTCACACCAATATAGGTATTTACGCCATATCTTATGGTAAATCTTTCTGGTAACAGGTTTCCTAGCCTGTATTAAGGTATCAATAACTGACTCAGAAAACCCACGTCTTGATAAAATCAAGCGTTCAATTTCCAAGCAGTCAGCTTCAGAGAAGTTAGATTTTGATGTTTGAAGGGACCCTGTATCAGAAGGTCCTGTTTCAGAGGTAGAGACCAAGGTGGACAGGATGACATGTCCACCAGGTCTGCATACCAAGTCCTGCGTGGCCACGCAGGTGCTATTAGAATCACTGATGCTCTCTCTTGTTTGATTCTGGCAATCAATCGAGGAAGCAACGGGAAGGGTGGAAACACGTAAGCCATCCTGAAGTCCCAAGGTGCTGTCAGAGCATCTATCAGGACTGCTCCTGGATCCCTGGATCTGGACCCGTAACGAGGAAGCTTGGCGTTCTGTCGAGACGCCATGAGATCTATCTCTGGTTTGCCCCAACGTCGAAGTATTTGGGCAAAGACCTCCGGATGAAGTTCCCACTCCCACGGATGAAAAGTCTGACGACTTAAGAAATCCGCCTCCCAGTTCTCCACTCCCGGGATGTGGATTGCTGACAGGTGGCAAGAGTGAGACTCTGCCCAGCGAATTATCTTTGATACTTCCATCATAGCTAGGGAGCTTCTTGTCCCTCCCTGATGGTTGATGTAAGCTACAGTCGTGATGTTGTCCGACTGAAACCTGATGAACCCCCGAGTTGTCAACTGGGGCCAAGCCAGGAGGGCATTGAGAACTGCTCTCAATTCCAGAATGTTTATTGGCAGGAGACTCTCCTCCTGACTCCATTGTCCCTGAGCCTTCAGAGAATTCCAGACGGCACCCCAACCTAGAAGGCTGGCGTCTGTTGTTACAATTGTCCAGTCTGGTCTGCTGAATGGCATCCCCCTGGACAGATGTGGCCGAGAAAGCCACCATAGAAGAGAATTTCTGGTCTCTTGATCCAGATTCAGAGAAGGGGATAAGTCTGAGTAATCCCCATTCCACTGACTTAGCATGCACAGTTGCAGTGGTCTGAGGTGTAAGCGTGCAAAGGGTACTATGTCCATTGCCGCTACCATTAAGCCGATTACCTCCATGCATTGAGCCACTGACGGGTGTTGAATGGAATGAAGGGTGCGGCAAGCACTTTGAAGTCTTGTTAGCCTGTCCTCTGTCAGGTAAATCTTCATTTCTACAGAATCTATAAGAGTCCCCAGGAAGGGAACTCTTGTGAGTGGAACGAGTGAACTTTTCTTTTCGTTCACCTTCCATCCATGTGACCTTAGAAATGCCAGCACTAACTCTGTATGAGACTTGGCAGTTTGAAAGCTTGAAGCTTGTATCAGAATGTCGTCTAGGTATGGAGCTACCGAGATTCCCCGCGGGCTTAGTACCGCCAGAAGAGCACCCAGAACCTTTGTGAAGATTCTTGGAGCTGTAGCCAATCCGAATGGAAGAGCCACAAACTGGTAATGCCTGTCTAGGAAGGCAAACCTTAGGTACCGGTAATGATCTTTGTGAATCGGTATGTGAAGGTAAGCATCTTTTAAATCTACAGTGGTCATGTACTGACCCTCTTGGATCATAGGTAAAATTGTCCGAATAGTCTCCATCTTGAACGATGGAACTCTTAGGAATTTGTTTAGGATCTTTAAGTCCAGGATTGGTCTGAAAGTTCCCTCTTTTTTGGGAACCACAAACAGATTTGAGTAAAACCCCTGTCCCTGTTCCGATCGTGGAACTGGATGGATTACTCCCATTAACAAGAGCTCTTGTACGCAGCGTAGAAACGCCTCTTTCTTTGTCTGGATTGTTGACAATCTTGACAGATGAAATCTCTCTCTTGGAGGAGAGTATTTGAAGTCCAGAAGGTATCCCTGAGATATTATCTCTAGCGCCCAGGGATCCTGAACATCTCTTGCCCAAGCCTGGGCGAAGAGAGAAAGTCTGCCCCCCACTAGATCCGATCCCGGATCGGGGGCCCTCAATTCATGCTGTTTTAGGGGCAGCAGCAGGTTTCCTAGTCTGCTTGCCCTTGTTCCAGGACTGGTTAGGTTTCCAGCCTTGTCTGTAGCGAGCAACAGCTCCTTCCTGTTTTGGTGCAGAGGAAGTTGATGCTGCTCCTGCTTTGAAATTACGAAAGGAACGAAAATTAGACTGTCTAGTCTTGGCTTTGGCTTTGTCCTGAGGCAGGGCATGGCCTTTACCTCCTGTAATGTCAGCGATAATCTCTTTCAACCCGGGCCCGAATAAGGTCTGCCCTTTGAAAGGTATATTAAGCAATTTAGACTTAGAAGTAACATCAGCTGACCAGGATTTTAGCCACAGCGCCCTGCGTGCCTGAATGGCGAATCCTGAATTCTTCGCCGTAAGTTTAGTAAGATGTACTACGGCCTCCGAAATGAATGAATTAGCTAGTTTAAGGACTCTAAGCCTGTCCGTAATGTCGTCCAGAGTAGCTGAACCAATGTTCTCTTCCAGAGACTCAATCCAGAATGCCGCTGCAGCCGTGATCGGCGCAATGCATGCAAGGGGTTGCAATATAAAACCTTGTTGAACAAACATTTTCTTAAGGTAACCCTCTAATTTTTTATCCATTGGATCTGAAAAAGCACAGCTATCCTCCACCGGGATAGTGGTACACTTAGCTAAGGTAGAAACTGCTCCCTCCACCTTAGGGACCGTTTGCCATAAGTCCCTTGTGGTGGCGTCTATTGGAAACATTTTTCTAAATATCGGAGGGGGTGAGAACGGCACACCGGGTCTATCCCACTCCTTAGTAACAATTTCAGTAAGTCTCTTAGGTATAGGAAAAACCTCAGTACTTGTCGGTACCGCAAAATATTTATCCAACCTACACATTTTCTCTGGTATTGCAACTGTGTTACAATCATTCAGAGCCGCTAACACCTCCCCTAGTAATACACGGAGGTTTTCCAGTTTAAATTTAAAATATCTGAATCCAGTCTGTTTGGATCAGAACCGTCACCCACAGAATGAAGCTCTCCGTCCTCATGTTCTGCCACCTGTGACGCAGTGTCTGACATGGCCCTAATATTATCAGCGCACTCTGTTCTCACCCCAGAGTGATCACGCTTACCTCTTAGCTCTGGTAATTTAGCCAAAACCTCAGTCATAACAGTAGCCATATCCTGTAATGTGATTTGTAATGGCCGCCCAGATGTACTCGGCGCTACAATATCACGCACCTCCCTCTGAGCGGGAGATGTAGGTACTGACACGTGAGGCGAGTTAGTCGGCATAACTCTCCCCTCGTTGTTTGGTGAAATTTGTTCAATTTGTACAGATTGACTTTTATTTAAAGTAGCATCAATACAGTTAGTACATAAATTTCTATTGGGCTCCACTTTGGCATTGCAACAAATGACACAGGTATCATCCTCTGAATCAGACATGTTTAACACACTAGCAAATAAACTTGTAACTTGGAAATACAATTCAATTAGAATAATATTAAAACGTACTGTGCCTTTAAGAAGCACAGAAGATCTATGACAGTTGAAAATTAATAAATTGAAACAGTTATAGCCTCAATCCTTGTAAATAACACAACTTTAGCAAAGGTTTAATCCCATTAGCAAAGATAACAAATTCTGAAAGCAGGAAACAAATTACAGAATAAACGTTTTTTATCTCAGTCAAACTATAATTCTCACAGCTCTGCTGAGAGAAATTACCTCCCTCAAAATAAGTTTTGAAGACCCCTGAGCTCTGTAGAGATGAACCGGATCATGCAGGGAATACAATGAGTTGCTGACTGAAATATTTGATGCGTAGTAAAAGCGCCAAAAAACGGCCCCTCCCCCTCACACACAGCAGTGAGGGAGAACAGAAACTGTCAGAAAACAGATTAAGCAACTGCCAAGTGGAAAAATAGTGCCCAAACATTTATTCACTCAGTACCTCAGTAAATGAAAACGATTTTACATTCCAGCAAAAACGTTAAACATAATCTCTAGTTATTAAACAGCTTTATGTATTTCTTACAGTGTAATTCTAGTGAAGTACCATTCCCCAGAATACTGAAGTGTAAAGTATACATACATGACATTATATCGGTATGGCAGGATTTTCTCATCAATTCCATTGTCAGAAAATAAAAACTGCTACATACCTCTATGCAGATTCATCTGCCCGCTGTCCCCTGATCTGAAGTTTACCTCTCCTCAGATGGCCGAGAAACAGCAATATGATCTTAACTACTCCGGCTAAAATCATAACAAAAACTCTGGTAGATTCTTCTTCAAACTCTGCCAGAGAGATAATAACACACTCCGGTGCTATTTTAAAATAAACTTTTGATTGAAGATATAAAACTAAGTATAATCACCATAGTCCTCTCACACATCCTATCTAGTCGTTGGGTGCAAGAGAATGACTGGGAGTGACGTAGAGGGGAGGAGCTATATGCAGCTCTGCAGGGTGAATCCTCTTGCACTTCCTGTTGGGGAGGAGTAATATCCCAGAAGTAATGATGACCCGTGGACTGATCACACTTAACAGAAGAAATAAACTTTTGATTGAAGAAAAAAAAACAACTATGTTTCACCACTTCTCTCTTACTACCTCCATGCTTGTCGAGAGTTGCAAGAGAATGACTGGGTATGGCAGTTAGGGGAGGAGCTATATAGCAGCTCTGCTGTGGGTAATCCTCTTGCAACTTCCTGTTGGGAAGGAGAATATCCCACAAGTAATGGATGATCCGTGGACTGGATACACCTTACAAGAGAAATACATTTTTTGAGGGGAAAAAAACATAAGAGAGATGCAAAGGGGAATCAAGAGAATAATATGGGAAATTTTGGAGCTGTAATTTTAGGTGCTAAGCACATAGGTAAAATACCAATTGAAAGGGCTGGAAACCAACCAAACTATGTAGTACCTATGGAATAGAGTACGAGTGATAGTTCTTATGTAGTGTCTGAGTCACTTACCTTGACTGCAGAAACCCCTCCACTGATCTTACCAGCTTGCTGAGGCCTTCCTCCCTCATAGAATGCTAATGCAGTAGAGAGCCCATCCAGTGAAGATATTACAGAGGATATTAGCGGATATACCTGTAACCCCTTTGGTGGAGGCTGAGGGATGGGGTTTCCGCGACGCCAAAGGGCTGTTATGGCTGAGAGGTTTACCCACAAGAGTACTGACATGTTATAAGGTATTTCTTTCCCCTATTACACTGATGCCTTGTGAATCTTCTTTGAGTGAAACTGGAAGAGGGGTACAGAGTCTCAAGTCAGGTCTGAGCTCCCAATAATTTAGAAAATAAAATCTTGATTGCAGAGCACCTAACTCAACCTCTCACCTCAGAGGTCAATAACTATCTGGAGCGGGAGTGGAGGTGGGAGGGATTGAAACTCTTCTGAGGGTTCTTGACCTCCAACTGGTGGCAGGAAGTTTATTCCTCATGGTATGGACACGTATGAACTCTCTCTCTTATAAATTATGTTTTTTTATCTAAGGTGGTGATAGTCCACGAGAATCATTACTTGTGAGAACTAATGCCGAAGCTTTGAAGTCCACAAAGGAAACAAGTGGGGAAAAAAATGGAAAGACAGGCACCCCCAAAAATTGCCCCGCCAAGGTAAACACATCCTCAAGATGAAAGTATAAAAATAGCACCAAGCTACAATCTTGTAATCAAGCTCATCTTATGCCTCAATATTGAGAACAAAGAAATAGACACAGAACAAGTTGAATGAACTGAAGTACATAAAAGCAACGACTGTACTGCCTTTAAGAATCCTACAAGAATTAAGATCAGCAAAATAACCCCCTGCCTCTACTTGCAGATCTACCATAATAACCCCAAAGATAATTTTGGGATAGGACACAAGGAAGGAACCACACCTTCTTGGAAAATGTTCATTTTAGGTAGGAGACCGCCCAAGTTTGCAAAACACCAAATACTGGAGAATACGGAATAGAGACTGAGGTTTACAAACTCTTCTAGCTGAAGAAAAAATAGCTTAAAAACAAATCTTCAGAGGCAGAGATGGAATAAGCATGAAGGTGAGGGATAGAACCGAATTATCCATGGATGAGAAACTCGGTTTATAATAATTTTAATACAAACCAAAGTCTGAATAAACAACTGGATAATAGTAAGACAAACAAACTACTTGCATGACAAAATAGAAAATGCAAAATTAAAGTTAAAGCCCTCGTTAAAGGGCTGACCAAGATACCTTGCATGCTTCCTTGAACCAAGTACCGGGGGGGGGGGGGGGAAACATTTCCACCAATCTAAACATTCATTCCCAAGCAGGCGCCCCAGATCTGCAACTCACCTCCCACGGCATTCAACAAGCTATAACCTTCATTAAGAAGAAAAAAAATCATTGGGGAAGAAGAAAATTCATAATAAGACCATAGACCACTGGTGTGTCTATCAAATTTGCCTGAGGATCAATTGATCTCAAATCAAAGCTAGCTTCTGGAATCTCCAGTTAGAGACTGATGACTCCTATAATCTGCTTCGGGAAAAAAAACAAAAAAACACGGAAACAAGAGATGCAGAGAAGTAAAACTAAAAGTTCTCTGCCCAACTCTGAAGATAAGAAAACTCTGTGATCGCCACAACACTGTGGTACCAACGTGAGAAAGGAAAAAAGGTAACCAAGGATAAGAAGTCTGACTGATTTGAGTCTGAAAACAATCTGAATATTCCACAAAGACTCCATTCATCAATGGGAGCCTCACCTCCTGAGGTGGCCCAAACTTCCTGAAACCTACGAGCACTCCAGACTGCCCCCCATCCTGACAAGCTGTCACAATCAGAACTACCATCTCCATACTTCAAAAAAGGTAATAGAGATAGGGACTAATGAAAACAGGCAATGGACTGTCAAGAACAGGTTCATGGGGACCAAAACTATTGCTACTCTTCAAGCAAAACATCCTTGGAACTGAAGAAAACAGACTCTTGAATAGTTAATAGTCTCAAGCTCTAACTGCAGAGAAAACCAGAACAGATGCTCTGAAATGATACACACTAAAGTAAACAGGACCTAGAAATACCAAAAATTATCTTACACGGGATCCCTGGAATAGGGAACAAATAAAGCTCTTAAAGGGCCACTGTAAGTAAATATTTTCTATGCCTATTACTAACTAACTACCCCAAATACGCTTTTTATCAATAGCATTTCATTAACATATCTCTACCGTATACCAGAAATCTTGTCTGCAAATTTAATTGTTTTCCAAACCCACTCCGTGGGTATCCTTTGCTCTGTACCAATCCGTTTACAATACCTCAGTTTCAAAATGGCGCTTTAAACACAAAGTTATTGGTTTAAGTTTTTTGAACATGCAGTGCTGAAAATAGTGGCCAGGATGACGTGACATCATCGGCGAATAAAAGATATAACTTTTTGAACGTTATGAAACTTCGTTTTGGAGAAAATATAGGTCAATAGGTTTTAATTTATGTTTATTAACTTTAATATGTTAGTTGTTTAGCTTAAAAATTATAACAGAAAGTAATCCTTTAAGGCCCCCAGACCAGAACTTGTCCTGTGCCCATGATAAACTAAGTTTAGAACCCTGGGATACACCAAACCAAGCCTTTCTTCTGCAGATTAAGCAATAAAGTCAGACTCTTAATTTCCTGGACATTTTCCAGAAAACTTTATCCTCAGGATGTCTCTGATACTAAAATGCTAAGGATATCAACCTTCCTTAGCAAAAGAAAATACTGCTTGCTCAATAAAGCAAGACAAATCACTTTTCGGACTGTATTCAATGGCCTTGCTGCACCTATGATGCAACAAGATGAAAACACCACAACAATGCCTATGATCTAAGGCCTTTGTTCTTTCTGAACCTGTGACTTTACTGAGGCAGGCAGGGCCAGGAGTTAATATAGAGACCCTTCCATGGAGCCCAGCACAGATAGGTACATAACTATCTGTCCATAGTGTGCGAACGTTGACAAACCCAGCTAACTGAACAGGAATAATAATTGTAGAATGAAAAAACGTAACCAGAGTGCAAAACTTGCATCTGTTTGCAGAAACAACAGTCAGATGATCTACCGTCTAATGGCATAATCCAGCAGATAAAATCCAATCTGTTCCATATATTTCTAGGCAAGTGAAAGAAAACAAAAAACTCAACTATGGAAACCGTAGGGGAGTACAGAACCACAGCAGTATATCCTAAAAAACAAAATTTATGCTCACCTGATAAATGTATTCATTTCCGAATATGGTGAATCCACAGCTTTATCAATTACTGTTGGGAATATCACAATATCACTCCTGGCCAGCAGGACGAGGCAAAGAGCACCACAGCCAAGCTGTTAAGTATCACTCCCCTCCCCACAACCCCCAGTCATTCGACCAAAGGGTAATGGAGAGAAAAAAAAGGAGTAACACAAGGTGTAGAGGTGTCTGAGGTTTAGTCAAAAATAACTGTCTTGAAATAAAAGGCGGGACCGTGGATTCACCATATCCCGAAATAAATACATTTATCAGGTAAGCATAAATTTTGTTTTCTTTCCTAAGATATAGTGAGTCCACGGCTTCATCAATTATTGTTGGGAACCAATACCCAAGCTATGAGGACACAGATTAATAGGGAGGGACAAAACAGGCAGACCTAAACAGAAGGCACCACCACTTGAAGAACCTTTCTCCCAAAAGAAGCCACAGTCTAAGCAAATGTATCAAATTTGGAAAAAGTATGCAGAGAAGAAGAAGTTGCAGCCTTGCAAATTTGTTCCACAGACGCTTCATTTTTGAATGCCCAAGAAGAGGAAACAGTTCTCGTGGAATGAGACATAATTCTCTCAGGAAGCTGCTGGCCAGCAGTCTCATAAGCCAAACAAATTATACTTCGCAACCAGAAACAATGAGTAGTAGCAGTAGCTTTCTGACCTTTACGTTTCCCAGAGAAACAAACAAACAGGGCAGAAGACTGAAGAAAATCCTTAGTCGCCTGTAGATAGAATTTAAGAGCACGCACAACATCCAAGTTGTGCAACAAACGTTCCTTGTGAGGAACAAAACCAAACACGATAACAACTTAATATCTTTGGAATGTAATGGCTCAAACGGAGCCTACTGTAAAACTTTAAGAATAAGGTTAAGGCTCCAAGGAGGAGCAACAGACTTATACACAGGCCTGATTCTGACCAAGGCCTGACAAAAAGATTGCACGTCTGGCACGTCCGCCAGATGCTTATGTAACAAAATAGATAAAGTAGAAATCTGACCCTTCAGGGTACTGACTGACAACCCTTCTCCAAGCCTTCCTGGAGAAAAGACAAAATCCTAGGAATCCTAACCCTACGCCAAGAGTATCCCTTGGCTTCACAACAATAAAGATATTTACGCCATATCTTATGATAAATCTTTCTAGTAACAGGTTTGCGAGCTTGAATCATGGTCTTAATGACCGACTCAAAAAACCACAGTGTGCCAAGCATCCTTAATGGAGTCAGTGACAGGAAACATCTTTTAAAAGATAGGATGGGGAAAAAGCTACCCCTGGCTTCTCCCATTCCTGTGAAATAATTTCCATAGCACGATCTGGCACAGGAAAAACCTACAAAGAGGAAGGAACATCAAAGTAACTATTAAGTTTACTGGACACGACAGGCGTATTGGAGTCATCTAAAGTAGCCAAAACCTCCTTTAAAAGTACACAAAGGTGTTTAAGCTTAAATCTGAAGGACATCACTTCAGGCTCAGAAGAAGGAATTATACTGTCCAAATCTGAGATTTCACCCTCAGAAGCTCCCGACGTGTCTTCCTCATCAGATTTATGAGCAAGGGCAACTTGGGTAGCAGAACTTCAAACAGCAACCTTACTGTCTGGATCTCTAGATTGCCTCTTGCCCTTTCCCTGTAACCTGGGAATGGCAGCCAATGCCGCAGATACCGCAGAAGATACGTGGGCAGCAATTTCTGCTTTCCAATAAACTCACTCAGGAGCTAAAGAGGAAACGCAGGGCACTGCATGTGATGCCATTGAGGCTTGGGACGTAACAGGAGAAGGCTGTGGTATTACTGGATCAGCATCATCCTGAGAGACATTAGGCTCAACACCAAAAAACTTCTCTTCTGCAAAGTTTTCTTGACACATGAGGAACAAAATTGCATAGGGGAAACAATCTGCGCTTCTAAACACAAAACACATGGAATTAATAGAGCATGTTCCTGCTCCATATCAGACATTGCCCAAATTTTCACTCTAAGAAAAAAAATGTTCAAAAAGAAAATATACCTTTACATTTTTAACTATGGCCACCAGGAGGAGGCAAAGACACCCCAGCCAAAGGCTTAAATACCGCCCCCACTTCCCTCATCACCCAGTCATCCTGACGAGAGAACAATAGAAGAAATATCAGGGTGAAAAAGGTGCCAGAAAAAAAAAAAACAGAATTTATGTTTACCTGATAAATTTCTTTCTCCACCGGTGTGTCCGGTCCACGGCTTCATCCTTACTTGTGGGATATTCTCTTCCCCTACAGGAAATGGCAAAGAGAGCACCCAGCAAGAGCTGTCCATATAGCTCCCCCTCTGGCTCCGCCCCCCAGTCATTCGACCGACGGTTAGGAGAAAAAGGAGAAACTATAGGGTGCCGTGGTGACTGTAGTGTGTAAAGAAAGACATTTTTCAAACCTAGTTAAAAACCAGGGCGGGCCGTGGACCGGACACACCGTTGGAGAAAGAAATTTATCAGGTAAACATAAATTGTTTTCTCCATTGGTGTGTCCGGTCCACGGCTTCATCCTTACTTGTGGGAACCAATACCAAAGCTTTAGGACACGGATGAAGGGAGGGAGCAAACCAGGTTACCTAAACGGAAGGCACCACGGCTTGCAAAACCTTTCTCCCAAAAATAGCCTCCGAAGAAGCATAAGTATCGAATTTGTAAAATTTGGCAAAAGTATGCAGAGAAGACCAAGTCGCTGCCTTACAGATCTGATCAACAGAAGCCTCGTTCTTGAAAGCCCATGTGGAAGCCACAGCTCTAGTAGAATGAGCTGTAATTCGTTCAGGAGGCTGCCATCCGGCAGTCTCATAAGCCAATCGGATGATGCTTTTCAGCCAAAAGGAAAGAGAGGTAGCAGTAGCTTTCTGCCCTCTCCTCTTACCAGAATACACAACAAACAAAGATGATGTCTGTCTGAAATCCTTTGTTGCTTCTAAATAGAACTTTAAAGCACAGACCACATCTAGATTGTGTAACAAGCGTTCCTTCTTTGAAACTGGATTCTGACACAGAGAAGGAACAACAATTTCCTGGTTAATATTCCTGTTGGAAACGACCTTTGGAAGAAAACCAGGCTTGGTACGTAAAACTACCTTATCTGTATGGAATACCAGATAGGGAGAAGTACACTGCAAAGCAGATAATTCAGAAACTCTTCTAGCAGAAGAAATAGCAACCAGAAACAGAACTTTCCAAGATAGTAACTTAATATCTATGGAATGCATGGGTTCAAACTGAACCCCCTGAAGAACTGAAAGAACTAAATTTAGACTCCAAGGAGGAGTCATGGGTCTGTAAACAGGCTTGATTCTAACTAACGCCTGTACAAACGCCTGTACATCTGGCACTGCTGCCAGACGTTTGTGTAACAAAACAGACAGAGCAGATATCTGTCCTTTTAAGGAACTAGCTGACAAACCTTTATCCAGACCTTCTTGGAGAAAGGAAAGTATCCTAGGAATTTTAATTTTACTCCAAGGGAATCCCTTGGATTCACACCAACGGATATATTTTTGCCATATCTTATGGTAAATCTTCCTAGTTACAGGTTTTCTCGCTTGAACCAGAGTATCTATGACTGTATCTGAAAACCCACGCATAGATAGAATCAAGCGTTCAATTTCCAAGCAGTCAGTTGGAGAGAGACTAGATTTGGATGTTCGAACGGACCTTGTACTAGAAGATCCTGCCTCAAAGGTAGCTTCCATGGTGGAGCCGATGACATATTCACCAGGTCTGCACACCAAGTCCTGCGTGGCCACGCAGGGGCTATTAGAATCACCGAGGCCTGCTCCTGTTTGATCCTGGCTACAAGCCTGGGAAGGAGAGGGAACGGTGGAAATACATAAGCTAGGTTGAACGACCAAGGCGCCACTAATGCATCCACCAGTGACGCCTTGGGATCTCTGGATCTGGACCTGTATCGAAGAACCTTTGCGTTCTGGCGAGATGCCATCAGATCCATATCTGGAATGCCCCATAGTTGAGTTAACTGGGCAAAAACCTCCGGGTGGAGTTCCCACTCCCCCGGATGAAAAGTCTGACGACTCAAATAATCCGCCTCCCAGTTGTCTACTCCTGGGATGTGAATTGCAGATAGGTGGCAGGAGTGATCCTCCGCCCATTTGATGATCTTGGATACCTCTCTCATCGCTAAGGAACTCTTTGTTCCCCCCTGATGATTGATATACGCTACAGTCGTCATGTTGTCCGACTGGAACCTTATGAATTTGGCCTTTGCTAGGTGAGGCCACGCCAGGAGCGCATTGAATATCGCTCTCAGTTCTAAAATGTTTATCGGGAGAAGAGACTCTTCTCGAGACCATAGACCTTGAGCTTTCAGAGAGTCCCAGACCGCACCCCAGCCTAAGAGACTGGCGTCGGTCGTGACAATGACCCATTCTGGTCTGCGGAAACTCATTCCCTGAGACAGGTGATCGTGAGACAACGACCAGCGGAGAGAATCCCTGGTTACCTGGTCTACTTGAATCTGGGGAGACAAGTCTGCATAGTCCCCATTCCACTGATTGAGCATGCACAGTTGTAATGGTCTTAGATGAATTTGAGCAAAAGGAAATATGTCCATTGCTGCAACCATCAATCCTACTACTTCCATGCACTGAGCTATGGAAGGCTGAAGAATAGAGTGAAGAACTTGACAAGCGTTTAGAAGCTTTGACTTTCTGACCTCTGTCAGGAAGATCTTCATTTCTAAAGAATCTATTATTGTTCCCAAAAAGGGAACTCTTGTTGACGGAGACAGGGAACTCTTTTCTATGTTCACCTTCCACCCGTGAGATCTGAGAAAGGCTAGAACAATGTCTGTATGAGCCTTTGCTTTGGAAAGAGACGACGCTTGGATTACGTCGTCTAGGTAAGGTGCTACAGCAATGCCCCTCGGTCGTAGAACCGCTAGAAGGGACCCTAGCACCTTTGTGAAGATTCTGGGAGCAGTGGCTAAACCGAACGGAAGAGCCACGAACTGGTAATGTTTGTCCATGAAGGCGAACCTCAGGAACTGATGATCTTTGTGGATAGGAATATGCAGGTACGCATCCTTTAAGTCCACGGTAGTCATATATTGACCCTCCTGGATTGTTGGTAAAATTGTCCGAATGGTTTCCATTTTGAATGATGGAACTCTGAGGAATTTGTTTAGAATTTTTAGATCCAGAATTGGCCTGAAAGTTCCCTCTTTTTTGGGAACTACAAACAGGTTTGAGTAAAAACCCAGACCTTGTTCCGCTGTTGGAACTGGATTTATCACTCCCATTTTTAATAGGTTTCCTACGCAATGTAAGAATGCCTGTCTCTTTATCTGGTCTGAAGATAAGCGAGACATGTGGAAGCTTCCCCTTGGAGGAAGTTCCTTGAACTCTAGAAGATACCCCTGAGAGACTATTTCTAGTGCCCAGGGATCCTGAACGTCTCTTGCCAAAGCCTGAGCGAAGAGAGAAAGTCTGCCCCCTACTAGATCCGGTCCCGGATCGGGGGCTACCCCTTCATGCTGTCTTGCAGGCTTCTTGGCCTGTTTACCCTTGTTCCAGCCTTGCAATGGTTTCCATGCTGGCTTAGGCTGGGAAGAGTTGCCTTCTTGTCTGGAGGCCGCAGAGTTCGGTCCGTTCCTGAAATTGCGAAAGGAACGAAAATTAGATTTGTTCTTAGCATTGAAAGGCCTATCCTGTGGGAGGGCATGTCCCTTTCCACCAGTAATGTCTGAAATAATCTCTTTCAATTCCGGCCCGAAAAGGGTCTTACCCTTGAATGGAATATTAAGCAATTTATTCTTGGACGACACATCCGCTGACCAGGATTTTAGCCAAGCGCTATGCGTGCCACTATTGCAAACCCTGAATTTTTCGCCGCTAACTTAGCCAATTGGAAAGCGGCATCCAAAATAAAGGAATTAGCCAACTTTAGTGCGTGAATTCTGTCCATGACTTCATCATATGGAGTCTCTTTTTGGAGCGAATTTTCTAGTTCCTCGAACCAAAAATACGCTGCCGAGGTGACAGGAATAATGCACGAGATTGGTTGAAGCAGGAAGCCTTGCTGAACAAATATCTTTTTTAGCAATCCTTCCAATTTTTTATCCATAGGATCTTTAAAAGCGCAACTGTCCTCAATAGGAATAGTTGTGCGCTTAGCTAACGTTGACACTGCCCCCTCAACCTTAGGAACCGTTTGCCATGCGTCCCTTCTGGGGTCAACAATGGGGAACATTTTCTTGAATATAGGAGGTGGAACAAAAAGGTATACCTGGCTTTTCCCACTCCTTAGTCACTATATGCGCCACCCGCTTGGTTATCGGAAAGGCATCAGCGTGCACTGGGACCTCTAAGAATTTGTCCATCTTGCACAATTTCTCTGGAATTACCAAAGAATCACAGTCATCAAGAGTAGTTAGGACCTCCTTAAGCAGGGCGCGGAGATGTTCTAACTTAAATTTAAATTTTACGACATCAGTGTCTGCCTGCTGAGAAACTTTTCCTGAATCAGAAATTTCCCCCTCAGACAGGCCCTCCCTCACTGCCAATTCAGATTGATGTGAGGGTATAACTGATAAATTGTCCTCAGCGCCAACCTGCTCATCTTCTGTATTTAAAACTGAGCTGTCGCGCTTTCTAGGGTAGGATGGCAGTTTGGATAACAGATTTGCTATAGAATTATCCATTACTGCTGTTAACTGTTGCATAGTAACAAGCATTGGCGCGCTAGATGTACTAGGTATCGCCTGCGCGGGCAAAACTGGTGTTGACACAGAAGTAGAGGATGAGGAACTATCCCCACTACCTTCATTAGAAGAATCATCTTGGGCAATCTTATTCAATGTGGCAGTACTGTCCATACTTTGTTTGGACGCTATGACACAATTTGCACAAACATTAATTGGGGGAACCACCTTGGCTTTCATACACACAGAACATAAGCCATCTGAAGGTATAGACATGTTAGACAGAATTTGGCAGGCTAATAATGCAATAAAAGCGTTTTTAAAGAAAAGCGTTACTGTCCCTTTAAATAATAAACAGGCACACTTTATTTCTGATACATTGAAAAACAATGAAGGCAATGTCCGATTTTTACAAAATTGTTACCCCAGAGTCCTAATGCCCTGAAAGTATTGCACACCAAGTTTCAAGACTTTAACCCTTAAAATGAGCAAACCGGAGCTATTTGTTCAATTAGACAATTTTAGTACACTACAATCACAGCCACAGCCTTGCTGCAGCTTTTTACCTTCCCTGAGAGTTATTCAGCAATGAAATAAACCTTCCAGAGTCCGTTTTAGTATGCCACAGGACCCCTCACATGAAGCTGCATGCACTGCCATGGAAGTAAACTGCGCAATTGAGGCGCGAAAACGGGGCCTCCTTCCTCTGCATACCAGAGTGAAGGGGCCTTCCTGACTGAAATAGCCGTCTAACTCAATGCCAGGCGATAAAAAACGTTCCCAAAGTGCTTTTAAGTGCACAAAACACTCTAAATGCCATTAAAATATGAAATAAAACAATCGATTTAGCCCACAATAGTGTCAACCAGTGTATAGCCCATTTGTAAGCCTTAATCTATTATGAGTCTAAGAAAATGGCTTACTTACCCCTTAAGGGAAAACTGACAGTCTTCTACCATTAACATGTCTTGTTAGAAATATGACTGATCATACCTTAAGCAGAAAAGTCTGCAAACTGTTCCCCCCAACTGAAGTTCTCTGGGCTCAACAGTCCTGCGTGGGAACAGCAATTGATATTAGTTACTGCTGCTAAAATCATACTCCTCTTTAAACAGAACTCTTCATCCTTTTCTGTTTTAGAGTAAATAGTACAAACCGGCACTATTTTAAAATAACAAACTCTTGATAGAAGAATAAAAAACTACAACTAACACCACATACTCTTTACCATCCCCGTGGAGATGCTACTTGTTCAGAGCGGCAAAGAGAATGACTGGGGGGCGGAGCCAGAGGGGGAGCTATATGGACAGCTCTTGCTGGGTGCTCTCTTTGCCATTTCCTGTAGGGGAAGAGAATATCCCACAAGTAAGGATGAAGCCGTGGACCGGACACACCAATGTTGGAGAAAACAATAACATTTAGGGCCAACCATCGGAGAACACGGGCGGCAGCTGTGGACTCTTCCTGTACAGAAGGAAAGGAAATTATCTGGTAAGCATTATTCATGTTTTCCTTCTTAATACAGGGAGAGTCCACAGCTGCATTCATTACTTTTGGGAAACAAGACCCAAGCTACAGAGGACAATGAATGCTAACGGGAGAGTAAAAAGAAGAGGCGGCCCAAATCTAAGGGCACCACAGCCTGCAACAACCCAATCTCCCGAAAAACCGATTCAACAGTGTCACGCCGCGCCGTTCTAGCCGTTGCTAGGGGCGCAGCGTCTACTTCCCTCCTAGTGGCCAGGGGCTGTGTCGGGTCGGATGCGTGCAGCGTTGACATCATCGCCACACGCTCCTTTCTCCTGATGCTGGTCTGGACGTCTGTGACACGAATCCTACGCCTATGTAAGCCTCCACCAAACGATCTATCACTGCCCAAGTATAGGTGTTACTTTGTGTACTCCTGGGAGCGATAGATCGTTTTTTCTTATTTGCCTTGCTGTGTTTTGAACCCTACCTGTCTGACTACTCTCTGCCTGCCATACCCCTGAATTGCTAGATCAATACTCTGCTGCTGAACTCTGCCTGTCTGACTACTCTACCTGTTTAACCCCTAAATTGCTGGACTGATATATTGCTGCTGAAATATTATAATGTAATAGTTAAGGGATAATTTTCAATTACAGCCCCATAAATAATTCATACCATCAAAAATTCTAGAAATTCAAGACAAAAAGGGGGGTATGTATATTGATCTATCCAATAATATGGGGGGCGCTCACTGTCCTTAGGTTCAAAATGTATACAAAAAGCAAAGTAAAGAAAAAGTGGACAAAAGTAGAGTACTCACAGAAAATGGTATCTATTATTAACATGCCCATACATGTAAAGGCAGCGAGAGCCCAACTACTCCGGATATAAAATATAACTTTTATTAAACATACATCAAAAAAGATAAATAATAAATAGAAATAGATCTTAATTGATAATGTATGGTGTATTAAAACTTGGATTAAAAAAAGATGCAAGAGCTGGCAACCAGTCAAAGTGAGAAAATATAGACTCCGTTAGATAAGAGATAATAAATAAATAGGTAAAAAATCGTTCTGTGACGTCTCAAATAACTTTATTAGCTTAACTAAGGTTAATACAAATTTAATAAAAGACAAATTATGTTAAAATCATGGATCCATGGTACAATATATTCACAAATTACATAAAACAATGTCACATAATTTATAGAATAAAATCATGTGATAAAACTAATAACATACAAAATTAGTAACATACAAAATTAGCTGAAAGTCGATATCGTTGGGGAATGGTACTCCCTGCGAACAAATGTGAAATGTTCAAAAAACAGTGAAAAAATATATAAAATCCCTAAAATCCAAAACGATGTGACAGTGATCAAAAAATGGTCAAATGAGTGATCAGACAAAAATTCAAAAAATTCAAAAAAACAACAAAAAACAAAAAATGAAAAAAATGAGTGAATCGTGGTAAAGTTAGTGAGAAAATGATCATTCCAATATGAAAATTCAAATATGAAAAAACTGTGTATCTGTTAATAAATCCTCCTTAAGTGTGTCCTCAAAAGAGTCAATACAGGTGTTAATGTGGTAGGTGAGGGGATGTCCGGTAAACCCTGGGTTCAATCCCTTAATCCAACCTGTAGAAAGAAATCTGAAATAGTGCAATAATGCTAACAATAAACAAATAATTAAAGTGAATGTAAACTCAGCCTTCGTTCTAAACATCTCTACACATAAAGCAGTCAAATCGCATAACAAATATGAATAAAAGACCCCACTGTTCAAAAATCCCCCTCAGGAGATATTAACCATTGATTCCATAAAGATAAAGGAGTCCCGCTTTGACCCTGTCTTCTATGGTTAACATGTGTGTAAAAAATGAAACAATCTTACCAGAATCCATGCCGTGGAACAGCAACACGGTCCTTCAAGTTTGACAGATTGTAGCAGCGCTTCTGACATGGACTTGAGAGAAAAAAAAGCAGGCAGCGAAACTCAATAACGCCGATTCCTTAAGGAGCTGTTAATATGAGTCTGGATGGTTTTGCAGAAAGACTCTCCATGCATCTCCAGACTCTTACTTTCATCAATGCTCTCACCGAGAGGCTGACAAGACTACTTTAAACTCCAGTCCCATCTCGAAGGGCAGATACCCTTCCTAAGGAACTACTCCGTAATCTTCTGACACTTCTCTGCCAACCTCCTGTGACGAAAGGCAAAGAATGACTGGGGATGAGGGAAGTGGGGGAGGTATTTAAGCCTTTGGCTGAGGTGTCTTTGCCTCCTTCTGGTGGCCAGGTTCTGTATTCCCTAAAGTAATGAATGCAGCTGTGGACTCTCCCTGTATTAAGAAGGAAATCCAAGCGCTGCTTTGTTGTGCTCGTACACGCTTTCCCCATAGACATCAATGGGGAGAAAGTGTTAGGAAAAAAACTAACACCTGCGATCGCAAAATGAAAAGCTCCGCAACGCAACCCCATTAATGTCTATGGGGGGGGGGAAATTAAGTTTAAACCTAACACCCTAATCCGCTGCCCATGAGATCGCTGACACCTACATAAACTTATTACCCCTTAATCTGCCACCACCGACATCGCCGCCACTAATAAAATTTATTAACCCCTATTTCGCCGCTCCCTGACATCGTCACCACTATAATAAGGTTATCAACCCCTATTCCCCCGCGCCCCAACATCGTCCACACTATAATAAAGATATTAACCCCTATTGCACCGCTCCCTGACATTGCCGCCACTAAATAAAGTTATTAACCCCTAAACATCTGGCCTCCCACATCACTACCACTAAATAAACCTATTAAGCCCTAAACAGACAGTCCCCCACATCGCAAAAAACTAAATGAAATTATTAACCCCCTAAACTTAACAACCCTCTAACTTTAAATTAAAATTACAAGATCCCAATCTTAAAACAAATAAAAACTTACCTGGGAAATTTAAAAAACCTAAGATTAAACTATAAATTAAACTAGCATTACTATTATACTAAAATTAAAATAACTATCAATTTAATAAATTACTCATTAAAAAACCTAACACTACTAAAAAAATTAAATCTACAGTTACGAAAAAATTAAAAATACTAAATTACAAAAAATAAAAAAAACTAAATTACGAAAAACAACAAACAAAATGATCCAACATAAAAACAATTACACCTAATCTAATAGCCCTATCAAAATAAAAAAGCCCCCCCCATAATAAAAAAAAAACCCTAGCCTACAATAAACTACCAATAGCCCTTGAAAGGGCCTTTTGAAGGGCATAGCCCTAAAGAAATCAGCTCTTTTACCTGAAAAAAAATATACAAAGACCACCCCAACAGTAAAACCCACCACTCAACCAACCCCCAAAATAAAAAACCTAACTCTAAAAAAACACCTAAGCTACCCATTGCCCTGAAAAGGGCATTTGTATGGGCATTGCCCTTAAAAGGGCATTCAGCTCTTTTAAGAAAAGCTCACCCCCGACGATCCACTTACAGTTTTTTAAGTCCGGACATCCATCATTGGAGAGGTCTTCATGAATCCAAGCGGTGTCTTCTATCTTCATCCAGGCGCCATCTTCTACCTTCATCCCGGCGGCACGGAGAGGCTCCATCCTGAAGACATCCGGCGTGGAGCATCCTCTTCATACGACCGCCGCCATATACTGAATCTTCAATGCAAGGGAGCCATTTCAAAATGGCGTCTCTTGCATTCCTATTGGCTGATTTGATTTTGGAAATTCAAATCAGCCAATTGGGTGACAGCTACTGAAATTCTACTGGCTATTCAAATCATGTTCATGAGAAAGCAAAGAATCTGAGAACTCAAGAGGTGAAGGGCTTAAAAACTTTCAATGATAAAAGTTAAAAAATATACAAGCATGGGGGGCGTGTCCAAAACGCGATATTGCATGGAAAGTGTTGTAGGGAGTAGTTTTGAGGCTAGGTTGGAAGGATGAGTATTTTGGTCCGCATTCATTTAGAAAAGGGTCCGCAACTAGTGCAGCTAGTAGGAGATGTTATGGGGAGCAAATTAAAACAAAAGGGGAGAGATCTGCAGCATACAAATCATACATTAGGTTAGGCAAGGAAGGAAAATTATAAGAAGGGTGTTGGTTATATTGAGGATTTGTTTTACAGTTTATGTTTGAATATAAAGATAAGTGAACAATGTGTTTTTCTTTATTTTGATTTCAGGAAGAGCCTTGAGAGTGTGGGTTGTAGGGCATTCGTACGTGTACAGGCTCACGTGCGGGAAACAATGTTAACACAAAGGGCTAATTTAGGCTTTATGCATAAAAAGGCCAGTGTTACGTAGATTGGTAAGAAAGGAATGAAGTGGGATGAGTTAGTAGGAACTATTAAGCAGGCCAGGCAGAGGTGGGGTTGCACAGATATGTTAATTATTCATCTGGGGGTTAATGATATAGGGGCATATATTTTGAGGGAATTAGTGGAAACTATACAAGATGTAATTAGCTGGTTTAAACTAGCGTGGCCAAGCGTAAAGATAGTTTGGTCAAACATAATTTCTAGAATTTATTGGAGGAATACAGAAACGCAAAGAGCAGGGTACAGGTCTAGAAGGAAGATTAATCAAGTTGCCGCTAGGGCAGTTAGACAAATAGGAGGTAAAGTTTTAGAGCATCGTTTGATTGTAGCAAAGAGGGAAGAGATATTTAAAACAGATGGAGTGCATCTAAACAAGGGTAATAACCAGTTCCTGGCAAATATCAGGAGGATATTGGAGTATATGATAAAGATAAGGGAAGGTCACTGTGGGAGTTTGAAGTATTTGGTAGAAAGAGGTGCTCTTTGGTGGCGGTAAGTTGGGGTCTGGCATGTAGGCATGGTATTTGAAGGGTGGGGAGGATCCCATGGCATACCCCAACCCGAGTCATGATTTAGTGGTCTAACTAATGGGTGGCCTATGCCGTGAGTTCTCTTTTTCCCCCCTCTTGCTCTGCCAAAGGGATTTTTTGTGGTTGCGCCCCCTGATACATGAGACCCAAGTTCATGTTCAAATACTGGTGCATTTTTTATGATTATAGGATATGTTATTATCCTAGCAATTCTAATAAAACTAATATTAAAGTGACCTTTCCATATTACGCTATAAAATTGGTGTCAGTGTCTTTATTCAAAAAGGGTCATGGCAGGTGATTGGATAACTGAAATGATGGAAGAAATGGTGTATGAGTTTGTAGTGGTGTGGTCATTAAGCTTTGGAAGCTAAATGGAGCCTCTAAGATCGTAAATAAGCAGAGGGAATGAATAAAACTAGAGCAACATAAGGGATGGACTCTTGAGCAAAGGAGCATTAAAGGGGGGTTGTATTTGTTTAAGGTAGTGGGTGGTTTGTGGCTGAAATAAAATAGTGGAGGTGTTGGATTACCTGGAAAACTGTGTCGGGGCAGGGTAGGAGGGCATATAAGCAAGGTGGAACAGGAAGTGTGTCATACTTACCATTTTTGTTTTCCCTCCCTCCCTAGATTCGATAAATGTTAGATGAAGCTATTTGGAATGGTCATGCAGAGAGCATGAAGGATATAACACGATTATGGGCACGATGTTGACTATTTGGTCGGGTTGCAGTAAGTCCGTCTGTGCTCCCCCATATGGGGGAAAAAAACAGTTGCAGCTGGAAGCTAGTTTGTGATTCAAGTGGTCTACACTAGCAAAGGCGATAAGAGACTATGTATAAATGTATATGTTATCTTCTGTTTTTAAGTATTTGAGGGGTGGGGAGGATCCTGTGGCATACCCCAACCTGGGTCGTAATTCGATGGTCTAACCAATGGGTTGCCTATGCTGCTGGTTTTCTTTTCCCCCTCTTGTTCCGCCACAGGGTTTTTTTGTGGTTACACCCCCTGATACATGAGACCCAAGTTCATGTTCAAATGCTGGTGCTTTTTTTTTTATGAATTTTGATTCTAAGATATTATCCTAGCAATTTTAATATAACAAAAATGTGACCTTTCCTTATTTCGCCATAAAATTGGTGTCAGTGTCTTTATTCAAAAAGGGTCATGGCAGGTGATTGGGTAACTGATTGGATGGAAGAAATAGTGTATGACTTTGGGGTGGTAATTAGCTCTGGGAGCTAAATGGAGCCTTTTAAGACCTTAATGATGTGAACAATATTACCATTTTGTAATATTGTACTACACAGCGCATATGAATAGACCGGTCCGGTCGCCAATGGCGAGTAAAAAACAGAATTTATGCTTACCTGATAAATAACTTTCTCTGGTGGTGTATCCAGTCCACGGGTTCATCCTTTACTTGTGGGATATTCTCCTTCCTAACAGGAAGTGGCAAAGAGAGCACACAGCAGAGCTGTCCATATAGCTCCCCCTCTAGCTCCACCCCCCAGTCATTCGACCGAAGGTTAGGAAGAAAAAGGAGAAACCATAGGGTGCAGTGGTGACTGTAGTTTAAACAACAAAATCTACCTGACTTAATAGCCAGGGCGGGCCGTGGACTGGATACACCACAAGAGAAAGTAATTTATCAGGTAAGCATAAATTCTGTTTTCTCTTGTAAGGTGTATCCAGTCCACGGGTTCATCCTTTACTTGTGGGATACCAATACCAAAGCTTTAGGACACGGATGAAGGGAGGGAACAAGACAGGTACCTTAAACGGAAGGCACCACTGCTTGTAAAACTTTTCTCCCAAAAATAGCCTCCGAAGAAGCAAAAGTATCGAATTTGTAAAATTTGGAAAAAGTATGCAGCGAAGACCAAGCTGCTGCCTTACAAATCTGTTCAACAAAAGCCTCATTTTTAAAAGCCCATGTGGAAGCCACTGCTCTGGTAGAATGAGCAGTAATTGTTTCAGGAGGCTGCTGGCCAGCAGTCTCATAGGCCAAACGGATGATGCTTTTCAGCCAAAAAGAAAGAGAGGTAGCGGTCGCCTTCTGACCTCTCCTCTTACCAGAATAGATAACAAAGAAGTTGTGTGTCTGAAATCCTTAGTTGCTTGTAAATAGAACTTTAAAGCACGTACCACATCAAGATTGTGTAACAGACTTCCTTCTTCGACGAAGGATTAGGACACAGAGAAGGAACAACAATTTCCTGGTTAATATTCTTATTAGACACAACCTTAGGAAGAAAACCGGGTTTGGTACGCAAAACTACCTTATCTGCGTGGAACACCAAGTAAGGTGAGTCACACTGTAAGGCAGATAACTCTGAAACTCTTAGAGCAGAAGAGATAGCTACCAAAAACAAAACTTTCCAAGATAAAAGTTTAATATCTATCGAATGTAAAGGTTCAAACGGAACCCCTTGCAGAACTGAAAGAACTAAATTCAGACTCCATGGCGGAGCCACAGGTCTATAAACAGGCTTGATTCTGACTAAAGCCTGACTAAACGCTTGAACGTCTGGTACCTCTGCCAGACGTTTGTGTAATAGACAAAGCAGATATCTGTCCTTTTAAGGAACTAGCTGATAATCCTTTCTCCAATCCTTCTTGGAGAAAGGACAATATCCTTGGAATCCTAATCTTACACCATGAGTAACCCTTGGATTCGCACCAACAAAGATATTTTCGCCAAATCTTATAGTAGATTTTCCTGGTGACAGGCTTTCTAGCCTGAATCAGGGTATCGATAGCCGACTCAGAGAAACCACGCTTAGATAGAATTAGGCGTTCAATCTCCAAGCAGTCAGACGCAGAGGAGAAATTAAATTTGGATGTTTGAAAGGACTTTGAATTAGAAGGTCCTGCCTCATTGGCAGAGTCCATGGTGGAACGGATGACATGTCCACTAGGTCTGCATATCAAGTCCTGCGTGGCCATGCAGGTGCTATTAGAATCACCGACGCCCTCTCCTGCTTGATTCTGGCAACCAGACGAGGAAGGAGAGGAAACAGTGGAAACACATAGGCCAGATTGAAGGACCAAGGCGCTGCTAGAGCATCTATCAACACCGCCTGGGGATCCCGGGACCTGGACCCGTAAAGAGGAAGTTTGGCATTCTGACGGGACGCCATCAGATCCAATTCTGGAGTGCCCCATAGCTGAGTCAGCTGGGCAAATACCTCCGGGTGGACGACTTAGAAAATCCGCTTCCCAGTTGTCTACTCCTGGGATGTGAATTGCTGAGAGGTGGAAAGAGTGATCCTCCGCCCACCTGATTATTTTGGTTACTTCCATCATTGCTAGGGGACTCCTTGTTCCCCCTTGATGGTTGATGTAAGCTACAGTCGTGATGTTGTCCGACTGAAATCGGATGAATTTGGCCGCAGCTAGCCTGAAGAGCGTTGAATATCGCCCTCAGTTTCAGAATGTTTATCGGGAGAAGAGCTTCTTCCCGAGACCATAAACCCTGAGCTTTCAGGGAGTCCCAGACAGCACCCCAGCCCAACAGACTGGCGTCGGTCATTACGATGATCCACTCTGGTCTGCGGAAACAAATTCCCTGAGACAGGTGATCCTGAGACAACCACCAGAGAAGAGAATCTCTGGTCCCCTGGTCCAACTGTATTTGAGGAGACAAATCTGCATAATCCCCATTCCACTGTTTGAGCATGCATAATTGCAGTGGTCTGAGGTGTATCCGTGCAAAAGGGACTATGTCCATTGCCGCTACCATTAGTCCGATTGTCTCTATGCACTGAGCTACAGACGGCCAAGGAATGGAATGAAGAGCTCGGCAAGTAGTTAAGAGTTTTAACTTTCTGACCTCCGTCAGAAATATTCTCATTTCTACCGAGTCTATTAGAGTTCCTAGGAATGGAACTCTTGTGAGGGGGGAGAGAGAACTCTTTTTGATGTTCACCTTCCACCCGTGAGACCTCAGAAAGGCCAATACAATTTCCGTGTGAGACTTGGCTCTTTGGAAAGTCGACGCCTGAATTAAGATGTCGTCTAGGTAAGGCGCCACTGCTATGCCCCGTGGTCTTAGAACCGCCAGAAGGGACCCTAGCACCTTTGTGAAAATTCTGGGAGCAGTGGCCAACCCGAAAGGAAGAGCCACGAACTGATAATGCTTGTCCAGAAAGGCGAACCTAAGAAACTGGTGATGATCTTTGTGGATAGGAATGTGCAGATACGCATCCTTTAGATCCACGGTAGTCATATATTGACCCTCTTGGATCATTGGCAAGATTGTCCAAATGGTCTCCATCTTGAATGATGGGACTATGAGGAACTTGTTTAGAATTTTGAGATCCAGGATTGGTCTGAAAGTTCCTTCTTTTTTGGGAACCACAAATAGGTTTGAGTAAAAACCCAGCCCTTGTTCCACAATTGGAACTAGGTGGATCACTCCCATTGTATGTAGGTCTTCTACGCAGCGTAAGAACACCTCTTTCTTTGTCTGTAGACAGACGAGAAATGTGGAACCTTCCCCTTGGAGGGGATTCCTTGAATTCTAGAAGATATCCCTGGGATACAATCTCTAAGGCCCAAGGATCGTGTATGTCTCTTGCCCAGGCCTGAGCGAAGAGAGAGAGTCTGCCCCCCACTAGATCCGGTCCCGGATCGGGGGCTTCCCCTTCATGCTGTCTTGGAGGCAGCTGCAGGCTTCTTGGCCTGTTTACCCTTGTTCCAGCCCTGGTAAGGTTTCCAGGCTGCCCTGGGTTGTGAAGTGTTACCCTCTTGCTTTGCAGCAGGGGAGGATGAAGCGAGACCGCTCCTGAAATTTCAAAAGGAACGAAAATTATTTTGTTTGTTCTTTGTCTTAAAGGACTTGTCCTGAGGGAGAGCATGGCCTTTCACCCCAGTGATTTCTGACATAATCTCTTTCAATTCAGGCCCGAAAAGGGTCTTTCCTTTGAAAGGGATGTTCAGTAGTTTGGATTTTGACAACACATCGGGCCGACCAGGACTTGAGCCATAGCGCCCTGCGCGCCAGAATGGCGAAATCTGAATTCTTTGCCGCTAACTTAGCTAGTTGGAAAGCGGCATCTGTGATAAAAGAATTAGCCAGCTTAAGAGCCTTAATTCTGTCCATAATGTCCTCATATGAGGTCTCCGTCTGGAGCGCATCTTCCTGCGCCTCGAACCAGAAAGCAGCTGCAGTAGTTAAAGGAACAATGCACGCTATAGGTTGGAGAAGAAAACCTTGATGAACAAAAGTTTTCTTAAGTAAACCCTCTAATTTTTTATCCATAGGGTCTTTAAAAGCACAACTGTCCTCAATTGGTATGGTTGTGCGTTTAGCAAGTGAAGAAACAGCCCCCTCCACCTTAGGGACCGTCTGCCACGAGTCCCGCGTGGTGTCCGATATGGGGAACATTTTCTTAAAAACAGGAGGGGGAACAAACGGAATACCTGGTCTATCCCACTCCCTAGTAACTATATCCGCAATCCTCTTAGGGACCGGGAACACATCAGTGTAAACAGGAACTTCTAGGTACTTGTCCATTTTACACAATTTCTCTGGAACCACCAAAGGGTCACAGTCATCCAGAGTAACTAATACCTCCCTGAGTAATAAGCGGAGGTGTTCTAGTTTAAATTTAAAAGCCAACGTATCTGAGTCTGTCTGAGGAGCAACCTTTCCCGAATCGGAAATTTCTCCCTCAGACAGCACATCCCTCGCCCCCATTTCAGAGCGTTGTGAGTGTATATCGGATACGGCTACTAAAGCGTCAGAATGCTCATAATCTGTTCTTAAAACAGAGCTATCACGCTTTGCAGGTAACACGGGCAGCTTAGATAAAAATACTGAGAGGGTATTATCCATAACTGCCGCCAAATCTTGTAAGGTAAAAGAGTTAGACGCGCTAGAGGTGCTAGGCGTCGCTTGAGCGGGCGTAACTGGTTGTGACACTTGGGGAGAGGTCAACGGGCTAACCTCATTACCTTCTGTCTGAGAATCATCTTGGGCCACATTTTTAAGTGCAACAATATGGTCTTTAAAGTGTATAGACATATCAGTACAAGTGGGACACATTTTGAGAGGGGGTTCCACCATGGCTTCTAAACACATTGAACAAAGATTTTCCTTGGTGTCAGACATGTTTAACAAACTAGTAGTAAGACAAACAGTCTTAGAAATCACATTAATCAAGCAAAAACACACTTTGCAAAAAAACGTTACTGTGCCTTTAAGGAATAAAAAAGGCACACAATTTTCCAAAACAGTGAAAAATGCACCAAACTTTCTGAAATTTTCACAGTATGTACCTAAAGCATTGGTAAGATTGCACAACTAGCAAAAATATCGATTAACCCCTTAATGCCCAAACCAATAGTAAGCTAACAGACCGGTTAAAACAAATTTAGCACCTTGCCACAGCTCTGCTGTGGCCCTACCTTCCCTTAGGAGTCAGATTTATGGGGAAAAGGCTTCTTATGGGTCCTCAAACTGTAGCAGGAGCCTCCATGTGAACACAGCCTGAAGATCTAGTCAATCTAACTGCACATCTGAGGCGCGAAATTAGGCCCCGCCCACCTTACTCCGGTGCTGTGAGGCCTAAAGAAACACTCCTAAGAGTTATAATATTAGCCATGTGGGTAACAACCCCTGAAAGAAACCCAAAGGGACCTTTAAAAGTGTCTCAAAAACAGAATTTATGCTTACCTGATAAATTACTTTCTCTTGCGGTGTATCCAGTCCACGGATTCATCCTTTACTTGTGGGATATTCTCATTCCCTACAGGAAGTAGCAAAGAGAGCACACAGCAAAGCTGTCCATATAGCTCCCCCTCTAGCTCCACCCCCCCAGTCATTCGACCAAAGGTTAGGAAGAAAAAGGAGAAACCATAGGGTGCAGTGGTGACTGTAGTTTAAACAAAAAAAAAATTTACCTGACTTAAATGCCAGGGCGGGCCGTGGACTGGATACACCGCAAGAGAAAGTAATTTATCAGGTAAGCATAAATTCTGTTTTCTCTTGCAAGGTGTATCCAGTCCATGGATTCATCCTTTACTTGTGGGATACCAATACCAAAGCTTTAGGACACGGATGAAGGGAGGGAACAAGACAGGTACCTTAAACGGAAGGCACCACTGCTTGCAAAACCTTTCTCCCAAAAATAGCCTCCGAAGAAGCAAAAGTAACGAATTTCTAAAATTTGGCAAAAGTATGCAGTGAAGACCAAGTCGCTGCCTTACAAATCTGTTCAACAGAAGCCTCATTTTTTAAAGCCCATGTGGAAGCCACTGCTCTGGTAGAATGAGCAGTAATTCTTTCAGGAGGCTGCTGGCCAGTAGTCTCATAGGCCAAACGGATGATGCTTTTCAGCCAAAAGGAAAGAGAGGTAGCAGTCGCTTTCTGACCTCTCCTCTTACCAGAATAGATAACAAACAAGGAAGATGTTTGTCTGAAATCCTTAGTTGCTTGTAAATAGAACTTTAAAGCACAAACTACATCAAGATTGTGTAATAGACGTTCTTTCTTCGAAGATGGATTAGGACATCTACACTCCCGAGAGAGACCCTAGTGCTTAGAGCCAGCAAAGAGAATGCCTGGGGGGTGGAGCTAGAGGGGGAGCTATATGGACAGCTTTGCTGTGTGCTCTCTTTGCTACTTCCTGTAGGGAATGAGAATATCCCACAAGTAAAGGATGAATCCGTGGACTGGATACACCTTGCAAGAGAAAACGATATTTATAAGTAAAAACCGTTTGCCATAAAAAAGTGTCAACTTGCCATAAAATATAGTGTCAACCAGCATAAATTAGCCCTGTTATGTAAGCTTGTAATTCCATACTTAGTCTCTGAATAAAGCTTACTCTTCCCTCATGGGGATCTTATCAGTCCTTTTCTAGCATTATCACAGTCTTGTCTAAAAATAAATAACTGAACATACCTTATTGCAGCCTAACCTGCAAACCGTTCCCCCCAACTGAAGATTTCTTGTACTCCTAAGTCCTGTGTGGGAACAGCAGTGGATTTTAGTTACAACATGCTAAAATCATCTTCCTCTCTGCAGAAATCTTCATCTCTTTTCTGCTGGAGAGTAAATAGTACACACCAGTACCATTTAAAATAACAAACTTTTGCTTGTAGAACAAAAACTACAAATCTAACACCACATTCACTTTACCCTTCCGAGAGGGACCCTATTGCTTAGAGCCGGCAAAGAGAATGACTGGGGGGTGGAGCTAGAGGGGGAGCTATATGGACAGCTCTGCTGTGTGCTCTCTTTGCCACTTCCTGTTAGGAAGGAGAATATCCCACAAGTAAAGGATGAACCCGTGGACTGGATACACCTTACAAGAGAAATTCCTGCGGGCAAGTAAAATTTACAATTTACCAGCCCGGCTGGCGATCTCCCCATTGGCAGCTTTGCACTATTTTTTGGGGGGCATAATATTGTGTCCTAGCTTTTTTTTTTTTCATAATTCTGCAGCCGCACTATTTTGTTTACAGCAGCGCCTTAATTCCATCTAGCTTGTCCGTTGTTAGTGATGTCACATTAGGGCGTACTATATTTTTAGAGAGCATACGCACTTTTATTTGGGAGCATTGATACAAGCTTGTGTTCCGGATCACATTGATGTCACAGCAAACCTCCTCGTTAACGGCAGATGCTTTATGTTTTGTGGGGCACCTTGTTAGCGATGTTGCAGCTGATGCACAATTTTGTATGGACTACAATACCAGCGGAAATAATGAAAGAAAGTGCTGATCAGGTTTGCATTACTCTATATTTTTCTGACATACCGACCATGCTTCTGGAAGTTACCTTAGCAATGTCACAGCATACGCACTATTTTTTTGGGAGCAGAATACCGGTAGCAGACACTGCTGCTCAGGTTTACATATATTTTGCAGACTTACTGATAAATCCTGTTCCATTTCAAAGTGATGGCTATATGATGTGGCGCTATCTTAATAATGTCAGTGAACCATCAAAGAAGAAGAAGGTAGATGATGCAGAAAAGAGAGAAAGGGACAGACAATATGAAAAAGAAAAGAGAGACAATTCAAAAACAACTGGATGATTAATGATAAGGGGGAAAAGATAGAGTGGCTTGTGTACAACAGCTCAAAACAGGTTATGCTATGTAGTCTATGCCAGGCATTTTCAAACAAACGGAATGCATTTGTGGAAGGTACCAGCACAATGAAACTTGAAGGTGTTCGATCACATGAGCTTTCATCAGGGCATCTGTGGAGTGTCCAGTGTGAGTCAAACCGAAAATTAAAGCAGACTGAAACACCTGCTGGACAGGCAATCGCTACCATGACAAAGGCACAGACAGAGAAACTAAAACTACTGTTTCGCAACGCTCATCTCCTTGCCATTAAATCGAGGCATTTTTCTGACTTTCCAGATTTGTGCAAGTAAGTGTATGCTTTTATTGTATAAAGTGTGTTTGGCTTTTCCCTAACTGTGTGCTTAGTTTATATTACTTTCTGTCCAAAATGCTAATTTTTATCTCTTGACTATTTTGTTTCTACAGACTTGACAAAATGAAGGGTTTGGATGTGGGAGATACCTATCTTAATGCCATATCAGCACGGTCATTTGTACACTTTATTGCACAGGAAGAAAGAAAACATACAAAAACAAAATATGCAGCTGCTAAGTTTCTTGCAGTCTTGTATGATGGTTCAGTTGATAGTGCAGTGGTGGAAGAAGAAATTATTTATGCTAGATTTGCAATAGAAGGCAAGGTACACACACGATTTGTGGCTTTGCAGTCAGTTGAAAAGGCTGATGCTGAAACAATTTCTCAGGCAGTAAATGCAGCAGTTACACAACACCTTGACCAGTCGTGAAAGGAGAAACTAGTTGCAATAGGCACTGATGGAGCACCAGTGATGCTGGGAAAAAATGGAGGAGTTGTGCAGAAACTAAAAGGACAGAGAAAGCATGTTGTTGCAATTCACTGCATGAGTCACCGCTTGGAGCTCAGTGTCAGGGACACAGCAGCCAATAATGAGAGTGATCAGAAGTTAAAGGATCTACTTCTAGGGTTATATTTATTTTATCACAAGTCGGCACTCAATCGTGCAAATCTTAAGAACAGCTATGCTTCTTTCAAAATGAGGACACTATTGCCTACACGAGCAGATGGGACACGATGGGTAGGCCACTTCTGGCGTGCACTTGACTATTTCCTCAAAGGTTACAAAGCAATCATACATCTTGATCAGGCATGTAGACCTCTGCCCCTTCCCTCTGCTCTCTCAATCTCTCCAGCCTTCCCTTTCTCCCCATGTCTCTCAAGCCCCCTTTCTCTCCCTCCATTTCACCCTCCCCACTCCTGTTCCTCCCTATCTGTCCCTTTCCCCCTACCTCTAATTCCTTTTATCTCTCCTGTCCCTTTCCCCCTACCTCTAATTCCTTTTATCTCTCCTGTGCTGCTCTCATTCACTCTCTCTGCCTCTTTCTCTAGCTCTCCCTCCCTCTCTCAAAAGAGAGAGACAGAGAGAGAGAAAGAATGAATAAAAAAATGAGAGATAAACAGGGCAATTATGTATACTTTCTCTTTATTTCTAGGTCCAATCTCCTGATGCAAAAGGTGTTAGAGGAGAACAGCAAGCAAAGGCCAGATGCTTTTACAGAGCTGCTACAAGTCTGTCAATGGTCCAGTATGCTTGCTTCAAGTATGATGTGCTTTTACAGCTATGCAACTTGTCCAACACTCTTCAGAACCGAAATGCAAGTGTTGCAGATGTCCACAACAGTTTGGAAGTGACAAAAAAACATACTGATCGCTCTGAAAGAGAGGTATGTACTTTTTTGTTTTGTTCTATAAGAGGTTTTGTTCTTATGTTCATATATGTTCCAGGCCTGTACCTGGGTCACTTCTTCATTCTATTCAGTATGATGAATAAGGCACAGCTAGGTTTGAAGGAGTTGAGTTGAAAGGAAAGAATGATGCCTTCAAGAGTTCAAAAAAGAAGTTTCTGGAAGCAATACAGTCCAGCTTTGAAGATCGCTTTGAAGACATTGAAGGAGTTCTTCAGGCAACATCGGTGACATCCTTCAAAGCATGGCCTGACAAAGAAAACTCAGAAGGTATTTCTACATTTAAAATGTAATTAGAGATTTTCTCTAATGTAAAATATTATTAGGACATATTAAACAAAAAAGAGGTTATTGAATTACATATATTTTGTTTAATATGTCCTAATTAGTATAGTTTAATTTTAGTAGAACAAAAAAATATGCATCAAACGTGTTTGCAAGGAATTTCTTGTTTTCTTTCTTCCAGACTTTGGCAATGAAAACATTGGAACTCTGATCAGTCAGTTTCAACCAGTACTAGAGGCACAGGGTGTTAGTTGTAGGAAAATAGTGAATGAATGGACAGTTCTTAAGACTAGTTTATATAACAAGAATGACTGGGAGAAGAAGCTGAAAACGGTCACCTGGCCTGAACTCAGAGAATTCGGAGATAAATGTGGCCATCTTCTGAGTTTGATGGACTTGATCCTAACCTTGCCAGTCAGCACATCAGAATGTGAAAGAGGCTTTTCCAAAATGAAGATGATCAAAAGTGACTGGTGCTCCTCCCTCATAACTTCAACATTGTCAGATTTAAAGGGACAGTCTAGGCCAAAATAAACTTTCATGATTCAGATAGAGCATGTAATTTTAAACAATTTTCCAATTTACTTTTACCACCAATTTTGCTTTGTTCTCTTAGTATTCTTAGTTGAAAGCTTAACATAGGAGGTTCATATGCTAATTTATTAGACCTTGAAGCCCACCTCTTTCAGATTGCATTTTAACAGTTTTTCACCACTAGAGGGTGTTAGCTCACATATTTCATATAGATAACACTGTGCTCGTGCACGATAAGTTATCTGGGAGCAGTCACTGATTGGCTAGACTGCAAGTCTGTCAAAAGAACTGAAAAAGGGGCAATTTGCAGAGGCTTAGATACAAGATAATCACAGAGGTTAAAAGTATATTATTATAACTGTGTTGGTTATGCAAAACTGGGAAATGGGTAATAAAGGGATTATCTATCTTTTAAAACAATACAAATTCTGGTGTAGACTGTCCCTTTAATGATTGTAAACCTTCATTCTGCACCAGTAGATCAATTTGATCCAAGTGATGCAGTAAGGCATTGGGCAACAGCAGGACCAAGAAAGAGAAATGTCACATACAAAAGGTCTACAAATGAAACATCACATTTAGTAATTGCTGAGGTTGCAGAGGTTCCAATCCCTTTTGATCATCTTGAAAATGATGAGGAGCAAGCAGAAGAGTTTGAGGTGTCAAGACTTAATGAGGTTTATGATTGTGAGTTGAACTTCCCAGAGCACTCTGACTCATATTGACATCTGTTAACAGTTTCAACAATGTTTCAAGTGCAGCATAGATCAGTTACTTTCTGTATAGACTTCAATCCAATGACTGAGGCTCAGTTACTAATTTTATTTTCAATATTTGCTTATAATATATCAATACTAGTTCACTAAAAGTCTAATTTTGCACTATTCCATAGTTCAATGATCGTATAATTGGACAATGTCAGGAATGTATACAAAAATAAAGAATACATGTTTCTGAGGTTATAACAAGGTGTCTTTTGTCCTTTTTAAAAGGTATAATGTACACATATGCAGATGCGCACGGGCGAGTAAATTATCCTGCGGGCTGGTAATTTTTTTCAGTTACTCGCCCGGTGGGCGAGTTCATTTTTTGGGTAATCATAGGCCCTGACTACATGACATTAGTTACAAGCTAATTGCACTACACTAACATAAATAATAGTTACCAGATCACAAATTCAAAATTTTACTGACAAAATTTACAATAGTTGCAGTTTTATCAATTTGCAACAATAACGATATTAGCGGCTTGTTTTGGTTTACTGTAATAACTGGAACATTCAATATTAAATACAGACAAGCGTTTTAACGGACGATTGCAAAAGACAGCTTTTATTTTGGAGTTAGCCAAGATCATTTGATATCTTAAAGCTACTTAAAAGGGACAGTCTAGTCCAAAATAAACTTTCATGATTCAGATAGGGCATGTAATTTTAAACAACTTTTCAATTTACTTTTATCACCAATTTTGCTTTGTTCTCTTGGTATTCATAGTTGAAAGCTAAACTTAGGAGGTTCATATGCAAATTTCTTAGACCTTGAAGGCCGCCTCTTACGTGAATGCATTTTTACAGCTTTTCACCACTAGAGGGTGTTAGTTCATGGTTGTCATATAGATAACACTGTGTTAATGCACAGTGCAAGTCTGCAAAAAAAAAAAAAAAAAACTGAAATAAGGGGGCAGTTTTTCAGAGGCTAAGATACAGAGGTAAAAAGTATATATCTATAACTGTGTTGGTCATGCAACACTGGGGAATGGGTAATTAAGGGATTATCAATCTTTTAAAACAACAGCAAGTCTGGTGTAGACTGTCCCTTTAACTTACTTGTTCCACAATATATTTCTAGTTATTTTAATAACATCAGTGTATTATGGCGGAAGATTATTCAGCTACAAGAAGGCTTTAAATCTCTAAGCTGCTATTAGTGCTTGTCAGTATAACCCACCGGGTTACTGTGATGTAAGTATACACAGGTCACCATATTGAACTGTTTCTGTACCCAATTTAGACATGTTATTGTTCGTGGCCGGACTTTTAGCCGACGGACATGTGGCTGTCAGATAACAGTCCGTCCACGAAACAGAGAGATTTGATAAATACATAAATGCGATAAATTTGATAGATTCGATAGATTTCATAAATAGATTCGATAGATAATTTCCCAGTCAGAGAATTACAAGACGTGCAGGCTGCGACCCATGGTAAGGTTCCCAGAGGCAGTTGCAGCGCCCAAGGCTCTGATTAGAACAGAGCACTCTGGAGCGTATCTGCCCTCGTCCAAAATCAGAACATGCTTCGGCATTCTGTCCGTCGTCGAAATGTCCATCTGACAGAATGCTGTCTGCCAAATGTCCGTCTGCATTTTGTCAGAGCACCGTTATTGTTATATACAATAAAATCATACTGATCTGGTAACAGTGTTACAAACATACCCAAATAAATATTATTCTGATACAAATAAAAAATCACACTGATTTGTTTTTTCCTTTTATTGAGTTGTGATATTAATAAACACACACACACATGGAGATAAATCATTGCACATAATTTGATTCCATAATTTGTACATAATATTGAGCTGTCCAGTCACATATACAATCTGGCACAATTATATATATTCATGGAGGCTTTTGCTTATGAATTATAAATATAATAGCGCTATGACACTATGATTTTAAATTTCCCATTTTTTAAGAGCAAATAAAAGTCAAGTTTTATTATTTACCAGATTATCCTACTTCATGGGTCAGGTCATTGAGTGCCATTATTGTGGTTCTTTTTTAGGTTCTTTACCTAATTAGTTTTTTCTGGGGTTTCTGGGGACAATACCGCTACCTGTGAGTAATATTGAGCACCCATGGCTGTGCATGTTGCAGGGTCATTTGATGTGTAACCAGTCCAGTCTAAGAGTGTAGTCCCTTTCCATGTTTTGTATATGTCTAGGGTGATTACATAAGTCTGTGAACCCTTGGCTTGTTCCCAGTTTGAGAGCTTGCATTGTATGGCTGTATTAGGGACACAGGTGTTGGGAAAGACCTTGACACGGTACCTGGAATTGTCCAAATTGGCCAGATGCAGTAACTAACTCTTCCAGTTTTGCTTTTAATCTTAGCTGAGAGCTTGCAAGTGTGAGTGCTGGACTTCCTCTGTGTGTTGTATTAATGTGTTTTGTAATTTTTCCTATGGGCCTTGCACCCAGACTTGTCTGGGGTTAACTGCCTGGGACTCTGGGGACAGTACAGCTACCTGTGAGTGCTATTGAGCACCCAGGGCTGTGCACGTTGCAGGGTCATAGGATGTGTACCCAGTCCAGTCTGAGAGTGCAGTCCCCTTTCTAAATCAAACTTCATTAGGACTCCCTAAGCATAGCAGATTTTTTTTTATTTACTGAGCCTATAAAATCCTATTCACCAGTAAAACCATGTGTTGTGTTTCTGGGTGCTTGTGGCTCTCCAATGCCTTAAAGGGACAGTCAAGTCCAAAAAACACTTTCATGTTTCAAATAGGCTATGTAATTTTAAACAACTTTCCAATTTACTTTTACCACCAATTTTGATTTGTTCTCTTGGTATTTTTAGTTGAAAGCTAAACCTAGGAGGTTCATATGCTAATTTCTTAAACCTTGAAGGCCGCCTCTAATCTAAATGCATTTTGATAGTTTTTCACCAATAGAGGGCATTAGTTCACGTGTTTCATATAGATAACATTGAGCTCATGCACGTGAATTTACCATGGAGACAGCTCTGATTGGCTAAAATGCACGCCTGTCAAAATAACTGAAATAAGGGGGCAGTCTGCTGAGGCTTAGATACAAGGTAATTACAGAGGTAAAACGTGTATAATTATAACTGTGTTGGTTATGCAAAACTGGGGAATTGGTAATTAAGGGATTATCTATCTTTTAAAACAACAATTCTGGTGTTGACTGTCCCTTTAACCTATTGAAAGAGTATATGTGTTTGAGTGTGTGTATGTATATATTGTAGACATTAATATACTTTTATCTGTTGGGGTATGATAACTCATAACAGGTAATATTTTGTAATTATCATGAAAATACTCTAGTTTTTACAAGGGGGGGGGGGGGCAAAATACACCAGACATTGTAAATAATGTTGTCCCTTTGCTTTCTCAAAGTTACTGAGCAGAATATATCAATCAATAAGTACTGGCACCTTTTTTTTTTTTTTTTAGTACCGATGTTCTGTAGTTGTTGCCGACCGTGTTGTGTTTTCCGACCTACGTAACACGTACGGCCACACCTACATCTAAATCCCGCAGAGGCAGAAGAAATAGAGCACTTCATATCCGGCATTTTTGTTTCAAACAGAGGCTGTGTGGTTGGATGGTTATATTTGGCTATTTTGACTGCAGATGTCAGCGATCTTCTCTGTTGCGGACGTCATAGACGTCGTTTATCTAGATATTGTTTATCTAACAACTTGAAGGTGAAAACAAATGGCATCACATGTAGTTATGCACCAAAATGGAAATTCTGGACCAAAACCGAACCCGAAAATCCAGTATGCACTTGGCCAAAAAACAAAAAATATTTTTTTTTCAAATTATTTTAAAATATTTTTTTTTTTTTCATAATTAGACTATTTAATGAATGCATCTGAATTGAAAAACTGCAAGTCAATAAAATAACCATGCTTTTATTGAAAGTAACACACTAAAATTGGACAAAAAAATACCTTAAAACAATCATATGCTACACAATTTTACCAAGAAAAAAAAAACAGGTAAAAAAAAAAAAAAAAGAAAAAACGATAATGCCATGTTTCTGCATCCCTACTTCAGGGCCTATGAATACCCAAAAACGTCCCTCGCCCACCGGGCAAGTAAATCACAAAACTTACCAGCCCGCAAGAAAATGTAGTCGCCCGTGTATATCTGCATTTAGTGTATATATATATATATATATATATATAACATAATTTATGCTTACCTGATAAATTCCTTTCTTCTGTTGTGTGATCAGTCCACGGGTCATCATTACTTCTGGGATATAACTCCTCCCCAACAGGAAATGCAAGAGGATTCACCCAGCAGAGCTGCATATAGCTCCTCCCCTCTACGTCACTCCCAGTCATTCGACCAAGAATCAACGAGAAAGGAGAAACCAAGGGTGAAGTGGTGACTGGAGTATAATTTAAAAGATATTTACCTGCCTTAAAAAACAGGGCGGGCCGTGGACTGATCACACAACAGAAGAAAGGAATTTATCAGGTAAGCATAAATTATGTTTTCTTCTGTTATGTGTGATCAGTCCACGGGTCATCATTACTTCTGGGATACCAATACCAAAGCAAAAGTACACGGATGACGGGAGGGATAGGCAGGCTCATTATACAGAAGGAACCACTGCCTGAAGAACCTTTCTCCCAAAAATAGCCTCCGAGGAAGCAAAAGTGTCAAATTTGTAAAATTTGGAAAAAGTATGAAGCGAAGACCAAGTTGCAGCCTTGCAAATCTGTTCAACAGAGGCCTCATTCTTAAAGGCCCAAGTGGAAGCCACAGCTCTAGTAGAATGAGCTGTAATTCTTTCAGGAGGCTGCTGTCCAGCAGTCTCATAGGCTAAACGAATTATGCTACGAAGCCAGAAGGAGAGAGAGGTAGCCGAAGCCTTATGACCTCTCCTCTGACCAGAGTACACGACAAACAGGGAAGACGTTTGTCGAAAATCCTTAGTTGCCTGCAAGTAGAACTTGAGGGCACGAACTACATCCAGATTGTGTAGAAGACGTTCCTTCTTTGAAGAAGGATTCGGGCACAGGGAAGGCACCACGATCTCTTGATTGATGTTCCTGTTAGTGACTACCTTAGGTAAGAACCCAGGTTTTGTACGCAGAACTACCTTATCTGAATGAAAAATCAAATAAGGAGAATCACAATGTAAAGCTGATAACTCAGAGACTCTCCGAGCCGAAGAAATAGCAATTAAAAATAACACTTTCCAAGATAACAACTTTATATCAATGGAATGAAGGGGTTCAAACGGAACTCCTTGTAGAACGTTAAGAACAAGGTTTAAACTCCATGGCGGAGCAACAGTTTTAAACACAGGCTTGATCCTAGCTAAAGCCTGACAAAAGGCCTGGACGTCTGGATTTTCTGACAGACGCCTGTGTAACAAGATGGACAGAGCTGAGATCTGTCCCTTTAATGAGCTAGCCGATAAACCCTTTTCTAAACCTTCTTGTAGAAAGGACAATATCCTAGGAATCCTAACCTTACTCCAGGAGTAATCTTTGGATTCGCACCAGTATAGGTATTTACGCCATATCTTGTGGTAAATCCTTCTGGTAACAGGCTTCCTAGCCTGTATCAGGGTATCAATAACCGACTCAGAAAAACCACGTTTTGATAAAATCAAGCGTTCAATTTCCAAGCAGTCAGCTTCAGAGAAGTTAGATTTTGATGTTTGAATGGACCCTGTATCAGAAGGTCCTGTCTTAGAGGTAGAGACCAAGGCGGACAGGATGACATGTCCACTAGATCTGCATACCAAGTCCTGCGTGGCCATGCAGGCGCTATTAGAATCACTGATGCTCTCTCCTGTTTGATTTTGGCAATCAATCGAGGAAGCAGCGGGAAGGGTGGAAACACATAAGCCATCCCGAAGTTCCAAGGTGCTGTCAAAGCATCTATCAGAACCGCTCCCGGATCCCTGGATCTGGACCCGTAGCGAGGAAGTTTGGCGTTCTGGCGAGACGCCATGAGATCTATCTCTGGTTTGCCCCAACGTCGAAGTATTTGGGCAAAGACCTCCGGATGAAGTTCCCACTCCCCCGGATGAAAAATCTGGCGACTCAAGAAATCCGCCTCCCAGTTCTCCACTCCCGGGATGTGGATTGCTGACAGGTGGCAAGAGTGAGACTCTGCCCAGCGAATTATGTTTGATACTTCCATCATTGCTAGGGAGCTTCTTGTCCCTCCTTGATGGTTGATGTAAGCTACAGTCGTGATGTTTCTGACTGAAACCTGATGAACCCCCGAGTTTTTAACTGGGGCCAAGCCAGAAGGGCATTGAGAACTGCTCTCAATTCCAGAATGTTTATTGGCAGGAGACTTTCCTCCTGATTCCATTGTCCCTGAGCCTTCAGAGAATTCCAGACAGCGCCCCAACCTAGTAGGTTGGCGTCTGTTGTTACAATTGTCCAGTCCGGCCTGCTGAATGGCATCCCCCTGGACAGATGTGGCCGAGAAAGCCACCATAGAAGAGAGTTTCTGGTCTCTTGATCCAGATTCAGAGTAGGGGACAAGTCTGAGTAATCCCCATTCCACTGACTCAGCATGCACAATTGCAGCGGTCTGAGATGTAGACGTGCAAAGGGTACTATGTCCATTGCTGCTACCATTAAGCCGATCACCTCCATGCATTGAGCTACTGACGGGAGTTGAATGGAATGAAGGACACGGCATGCATTTAGAAGCTTTGTTAATCTGTCTTCTGTCAGATAAATCTTCATTTCTACAGAATCTATAAGAGTCCCCAAGAATGGAACTCTTGTGAGAGGAAAGAGAGAACTTTTCTTTTCGTTCACTTTCCATCCATGCGACCTTAGAAATGCCAGAACTAACTCTGTATGAGACTTGGCAGTTTGAAAGCTTGAAGCTTGTATCAGAATGTCGTCTAGGTACGGAGCTACCGAAATTCCTCGCGGTCTTAGTACCGCCAGAAGGGCACCCAGAACCTTTGTGAAGATTCTTGGAGCCGTAGCCAATCCGAATGGAAGAGCTACAAACTGGTAATGCCTGTCTAAGAAGGCAAACCTTAGATACCGGTAATGATCTTTGTGAATCGGTATGTGAAGGTAAGCATCCTTTAAGTCCACTGTGGTCATGTACTGACCCTTTTGGATCATGGGTAAGATTGTCCGAATAGTTTCCATTTTGAACGATGGAACTCTTAGGAATTTGTTTAGGATCTTTAAATCCAAGATTGGCCTGAAAGTTCCCTCTTTTTTGGGAACCACAAACAGGTTTGAGTAAAACCCTTGTCCTTGTTCCGACCGCGGAACCGGATGGATCACTCCCATTAATAACAGATCTTGTACACAGCGTAGAAACGCTTCTTTCTTTATCTGGTTTGTTGACAACCTTGACAGATGAAATCTCCCTCTTGGGGGAGAGAATTTGAAGTCTAGGAGGTATCCCTGAGATATGATCTCTAGCGCCCAGGGATCCTGAATATCTCTTGCCCAAGCCTGGGCGAAGAGAGAGAGTCTGCCCCCCACTAGATCCGGTCCCGGATCGGGGGCCCTCGGTTCATGCTGTCTTTGGGGCAGCAGCAGGTTTCCTGGTCTGCTTGCCCTTGTTCCAGGACTGGTTAGGTTTCCAGCCTTGTCTGTAACGAGCAACAGCTCCTTCCTGTTTTGGTGCAGTGGAAGTTGGTGTTGCTCCTGCTTTGAAATTCCGAAAGGGACGAAAATTAGACTGTCTAGCCTTAGCCTTGGCTTTGTCTTGAGGCAGGGCGTGGCCCTTACCTCCTGTAATGTCAGCGATAATTTCTTTCAAACCGGGCCCAAATAAAGTTTGCCCCTTGAAAGGTATATTAAGTAATTTGGACTTAGAAGTTACATCAGCTGACCAGGATTTTAGCCACAGCGCCCTACGTGCCTGAATGGCGAATCCTGAGTTCTTAGCCGTAAGTTTGGTTAAATGTACTACGGCCTCCGAAATGAATGAATTAGCTAGTTTAAGGACTCTAAGCCTGTCCGTAATGTCGTCCAGCGTAGCTGAACTAAGGTTCTCTTCCAGAGACTCAATCCAAAATGCTGCCGCAGCCGTAATCGGCGCGATGCATGCAAGGGGTTGCAATATAAAACCTTGTTGAACAAACATTTTCTTAAGGTAACCCTCTAATTTTTTATCCATTGGATCTGAAAAAGCACAGCTATCCTCCACCGGGATAGTGGTACGCTTAGCTAAAGTAGAAACTGCTCCCTCCACCTTAGGGACCGTTTGCCATAAGTCCCGTGTGGTGGCGTCTATTGGAAACATCTTTCTAAATATTGGAGGGGGTGAGAACGGCACACCGGGTCTATCCCACTCCTTAGTAACAATTTCAGTTAGTCTCTTAGGTATAGGAAAAACGTCAGTACTCGCCGGTACCGCAAAGTATTTATCCAACCTACACAATTTCTCTGGTATTGCAACAGTGTTACAATCATTAAGAGCCGCTAAAACCTCCCCTAGTAATACACGGAGGTTCTCCAATTTAAATTTAAAATTTGAAATATCTGAATCCAATCTGTTTGGATCAGAACCGTCACCCACAGAATGAAGCTCTCCGTCCTCATGCTCTGCAAGCTGTGATGCAGTATCAGACATGGCCCTAGTATTATCAGCGCACTCTGTTCTCACCCCAGAGTGATCACGCTTGCCTCTTAGTTCTGGTAATTTAGCCAAAACTTCAGTCATAACAGTAGCCATATCTTGTAATGTTATCTGTAATGGCCGCCCAGATGTACTAGGCGCCACAATATCACGCACCTCCCGGGCGGGAGATGCAGGTACTGACACGTGAGGCGAGTTAACTCTCCCCTCGCTGTTTGGTGAAATTTGTTCAATTTGTACAGATTGGCTTTTATTTAAAGTAGCATCAATACAGTTAGTACATAAATTTCTATTGGGCTCCACCTTGGCATTGGAACAAATGACACAGGTATCTTCTTCTGAATCAGACATGTTTAACACACTAGCAATAAACTTGCAACTTGGTTACAATCTTATTTAACAAAAACGTACTGTGCCTCAAAGAAGCACTAAACGATTAAATGACAGTTGAAATAATGAACTGAAAAACAGTTATAGCATCAATCCTTAAAAACAACACAACTTTTAGCAAAGGTTTGTTCCCCTTAGTAAAGTAACAATAATTAAATTTGAAACATAAAAATTACAGAGCAACGTCTTTTAATCACAGTCAATATATAAGTCTCACAGCTCTGCTGAGAGAATCTACCTCCCTTCAAAGAAGTTTGAAGACCCCTGAGTTCTGTTAGAGATGAACCGGATCATGCAGGAAATACAAGAGTAACTGACTGGAAATTTTTGATGCGTAGCAAAGAGCGCCAAAAAACGGCCCCTCCCCCTCACACACAGCAGTGAGAGAGAAACGAAACTGTCACAATTTAAAACAAGCAACTGCCAAGTGGAAAAATAATGCCCAAACATTTATTCACTCAGTACCTCAGAAAATGCAAACGATTCTACATTCCAGCAAAAACGTTTAACATAATAAATACCTATTCAAAGGTTTAATGTACTTTTAACAGAGTAATTCCAGTGAAATACCATCCCCAGAATACTGAAGTGTAGAGTATACATACATGTCATTATAACGGTATGGCAGGATTTTCTCATCAATTCCATTCAGAAAATAAAAACTGCTACATACCTCAATGCAGATTCATCTGCCCGCTGTCCCCTGATCTGAAGCTTTTACCTCCCTCAGATGGCCGAGAAACAGCAATATGATCTTAACTACTCCGGTTAAAATCATAGTAAAAACTCTGGTAGATTCTTCTTCAAACTCTGCCAGAGAGGCAATAACACGCTCCGGTGCTATTGTAAAATAACAAACTTTTGATTGAAGTTATAAAAACTAAGTATAATCACCATAGTCCTCTCACACATCCTATCTAGTCGTTGGGTGCAAGAGAATGACTGGGAGTGACGTAGAGGGGAGGAGCTATATGCAGCTCTGCTGGGTGAATCCTCTTGCATTTCCTGTTGGGGAGGAGTTATATCCTAGAAGTAATGATGACCCGTGGACTGATCACACATAACAGAAGAAATATATATATATCTTATTTAAAAAGGCAATATAAATAGTGTTATTGTAATCTCACACACATTGCAGACAGAGGTCCCAATTTGAATGCTTTGCGAGCTGCTTACTACTTTGAACTTGAGTATTAATAAAAAGGCTTTAACTTTAGAAAATATTTTTCTATCACCAGGTTGAAAAAAAAACAGGGATACTATCTTTGTAATACTGTATGTAGTATCTTGACTTATTTTCCACTAAGGGTAAAAAAAAGAGATCTAATTGAGCTGTTTTTTTTTTACTTCAGCATATGTGTGGTTACGATTGACTAAGTATATTTAACGCTGCCACCCTTCAACCTATAGCGCTTTGACATAACGAGCGTGTTAAAAACACATTTTGCCCCGTTTCTGCCCGGCTGCCTTTCAACTACTAGCGCGACTGTCAGTTCTGCGCTAGCAGATTTGACTGGGTGCATGGAGATGGTATGTTCTCTACGAATTGGTAAAGTCAGTTTTTGAAGAATCAGCGTCCAGAAAAATTGTGCAGTGCTCTATATTGTTATGGTAGGCAGCTTGCTCGTGTACATTGTGCTGAAGAACTGCAGAGGACCCTGGAGTACGTCAGCATAGTGTACGTGAGCAAGCTGCCTACCATAACTATATAGTCACTTTAACCCATACTTCATTCATACACACACAGAGAAGAAACACTCACCGCTCTATATTGTTATGGTAGGCAGCTTGATCGTGTACATTGTGCTGAAGAACTGCAGAGAACCCTGGAGTACGTCAGCATAGTGTACGTGAGCAAGCTGCCTACCATAACTATATAGTCACTTTAACCCATACTTCATTCATACACAGAGAGAGAAGAAACACTCACCGCTCTATATTGTTATGGTAGGCAGATTGCTCGTGTACATTGTGCTGAAGTACTGCAGAGGACCCTGGAGTACGTCAGCATAGTGTACGTGAGCAAGCTGCCTACCATAACTATATAGTCACTTTAACCCATACTTCATTCATACACACACAGAGAAGAAACACTCACCGCTCTATATTGTTATGGTAGGCAGCTTGATCGTGTACATTGTGCTGAAGAACTGCAGAGAACCCTGGAGTACGTCAGCATAGTGTACGTGAGCAAGCTGCCTACCATAACTATATAGTCACTTTAACCCATACTTCATTCATACACACACAGAGAAGAAACACTCACCGCTCTATATTGTTATGGTAGGCAGCTTGATCGTGTACATTGTGCTGAAGTACTGCAGAGGACCCTGGAGTACTTCAGCATAGTGTATGTGAGCAAGCTGCCTACCATAACTATATAGTCACTTTAACCCATACTTCATTCATACAGACACAGAGAAGAAACACTCACCGCTCATAGCGTGATTGTGAACGTGGCAAAACGCCTTACGCTAGTACTAAATCTGGCAAAGGATTGCTGCTACAACTTGAGGAATATAATAATAGAGGTGAGTTAAACACCCTTCTATTGAGCGATTTGAATACAACTTAAATACTGATACTGTTAGTGCAACATTGAATTAGAAACAAACATATAATGGAGCGCAACATTCGATTAAGGTAGCAGCTTAAAAGTTTAGGAGTAGCATATACTCCTCAACAGGTCCCTAACATGTTTCGCCGTCTAGCACGGCTTTGTCAAAGGGTACCCTTTGCCAGATTTAGTACTAGCGTAAGGCATTTTGCCACGTTCACAATCACGCTGTATGATACATTACATTTGTTGTTAACCAAAGGCATCTAGATTATTTCAGCTTACAATTGTTAACAGCACTTATATCGTTAAGTAACTTACAAGCACATTAGCTGCCCATTGCAGAGAATTCAAACAGCATTAACAAACCGTGACACCGAAAGTGCATCACACAAGGTTTATTAACCCATTATTTCAGCGTTTGTAATGCAACAGTAATCCCTAGTCAAATTCATTGATTTCTTTAACCTTTGGCGTTTTTGCCACAATAATATTTTGCATTGCACGTTTCGTAGATTTGTTGTCAATTAAATCTATTTCAGATCTTCCCAGTTTACAAGTTATAATAGCAATCAGACCACTTAACTAACCGGGAAGTATGTCAGCTGTGAATTGTAGGAGTTCCTAATACACGTACACCGATGACACTCACCACAACTCACTGCAATATAATTGTCAAAAACTTTCTATATCTTAATATATTAACGGTGTGTTGGTAATGAATATACTAGCCCTTTGACAAAAAAGTATCACAATCATGCAGTTTTAAACAAACAATTTGTTTCACAGGGTTCCATCACAACCTATGGAGATATATGTTTACAAACATCATTGCAACTTAGCTGCAATATACTCAGGCAAACAATTGATCGTTTTTACATAAGCAGATAACCTCCTGTAGTGTATACAAACAACCAATACCTTTGAGCTATTTACATTCATATGCTTATTGCTCACAAATAACAAGTTTATTTTGCTTATACATAGCCAAAAGAGGAATGAACTGATACAATCCATTATTGCTTCCAACAAATATCTATTTTTGGCAATATAACGGAACTAACAGATCACAGAACTTGAATGATGGTAAATATTACTGATTCCTTTGCTATTTATCGCATTTTTTGACTGTATATGCTCAATAACCTGATAACACTTTTGTGTAAGGCATACAGCGTTGTGAGTGATTGCTGGACATAACACAATTACGTTTTGGGTTACATACAACTATCAAGATAGAATTTCAACAATTTTATGTTGGACTCTATACGTTAACCCTTTGAGGTAAACATATTTATATGACCCCAGTGGCTCTCATTACTATTTACTTCTTGGGTACTCATTTATGACCCTTGCTACATATGCTTACATATGTTATAACGATTTAGCTACAAGTCAACCCAATAACATCAGTGAATGCGAGTTCCAATATATCAACCCTTTGAGATTAATCCAGCCATTCAAGTAGACAGGTTCAAAAAAATAAAAATAACTTGGACTATACTTATTGCAATCTGCTAGTGAGTGGTAAAATATAACAATTCCTTGTGATCAATATATATATATATATTTTTTCAGAACCTGATTTGCTCTAAACTATATTCTCTACAGTGGTATTCATCACATGTCCTAATCAAGAAACAATTAAATTGTGTGTCATACATTGCTGTGAGTGATTGCTGTATATATCAGAAGCCTATTCTTAGGTATACATACAATTATCTAGACGGTTTCTCTACAACTTGATGTTAGACCCTACACACTAACGCTTTGAGATAAACATATTTATGCTCTGGTGTCACCAGTGCATGCAGGATCAAAAAAATAGACCCTTTTGTGATCAACATAGTCATTGCAGCAGTCAGGTTTCAAACCATAATTACTTGGACTTTATTAATCACAGTCCACCAATGCGTGGTATGACAATTTAACCCTTTGTTAGTAATGCATTTACTAAACCTGATACACTCCATACCATAACCTCTAGGGTGTTATTTATTGTAACTTACAATCATATGCAATTGCAAATGTATAGTCCCCAAAGGTTGAGTGATTAATCGATCAACCATATTAACCCATTGTGGTACAATTCAAATCAACCCCTAAAGTGATACTAACTGTGTAACACATTGATTCATAATTTGGAATGTATTCAAGCAACAATTTGATTTTGTGTATGTGTTTTTAATTCACCGTTTTTCTCCCTTATTTTAACATAACTCTATTAAAAGTTATATTTTAATTACACACATTTTTTGATCTGTTCATTTCATGTGTGATTGCAAATAAATCCAAATTTATTTACACAATACAGATATAAATCAGCAGCAAGACATTCATTATTGTTCTTTCCAACTTCTAGGAGTGCTATTGTGTATACTTTCATTAGGTGATATTACATCACCTATATTTGTTTCTTTCAAGTTTGTTTATACACAGCACCCACCAGCTCAGTGAATATATCTTGACTATTTTACTATATTATTAAACTAGAGCTACAGTAAGTTCATTACATTGTCTAAGTCAGTGTTTTTCAACCAGTGTGCCGTGGCACACTAGTGTGCCGTGAGAGATCCTCAGGTGTGCCGCGGCAGACTGACAACAGTGCGGGGATGTTTGTGAATGAATGTCAATATGTCATGTATAGTTTGTAGGAGGCATGGCATCAAAGCACAGTACATTGTGTATATATATATATATATATATATATATATATATATATATATATATATATATACTGTATATATATCCTGTATTAGGCTACAATGTGTGATTTTGTAAAATTTTGGGATGGTGGTGTGCCACAGGATTTTTAAATGTAAAAAAGTGTGCCACGGCAAAAAAAGGTTGCAAATCACTGGTCTAAGTAGTGCCTTTGGACCTATCTCTTTCTCAACCTTAGGGGTGGGAAGTAGCAACTGACAAGGAAGAGACCAAGAGCCATGGAGATAAGGGGAGGTCTTTGAATGCATTTAACAGAGAGAACCTCCCCTTTCTACCCTCCTTTCCAGTGTGTTCGCATATTTGAAAGGCAATTTGACATTTTTTATTATTGCTTCTTATATCCCACTTAAAATGTCAGGTCGCCGCTCGGGCTGGTAACTTAAAAATTTTACCTGCCCGCAGGAAATTTAGGTCGCGACCGGACCGGTCTATTCATATGCCCTGCCTACTTAAATATTAAATATCAATATACTGTATTATTCTGTATTTAGTTCTGTGTAACAGAATCCGATTTAAGAGATTTTTTATTTTTTTTTACAATTATCCAAATAAAGTATAGTCCTATAAAACTATTATTCTATGCAAAACAGTAAGTCAAGTAATGAACTCAAACAGCAGCTCTAGGCTAGCATCAAATTTGAAATATGCTACACAATAATTAAAATAACAGGCAAAAAAACCCCCGAAATAACCACAAAAAAAAGAAGCTATTTTCGGCGGCAACGTTTCTGCGGACGAAATTTTAGTGCATCCTAATCACTTGTAGTCTAAATAATGCCTGGTTATTTTTACACCACCAACTTCAGCAAAAGTATTATTAACCTGTTAGATTCTAGAAACAAAAGAACAGTAATTAACATATTAGATACCAGTAAACACTGATAACTGTAATGATCCCCTCAGATACATATCCACAATGTTTTGGGGTTTTTTTGTTTGTTTTTTTTAAAGCATTGTTATATAAAATAAAGTGTTTCATATATTTAAAGTGAAAGTAAATCCTAGCGTTTTACAAACGCTAGGATTTACTATTGAAACAAATAAAGGGCAGAGGAGACCGGAAGGGGCGGAGACACGCGAGACAGCAGCGTGTTGCGACTCTGTTGGGAAAGAGTCAGACCGCAAGATCCAGCAAGCAGCAGACCCAGTCCTTGGGGCCATTTTTTTTCGTTGTTGGCCCACGGACACCAGAGTTCCTACACTGGGACTCACCTGCTCAATACCCGGCCTATACCTCAGGTGTATGGAGGCTCGCCACCTGGGCCTACTGAGTATCATCGGAAGCGACGCTAGAGGTGGGCGTGAGTTTAACGCCAACACAGCGCCTTGGAACCGTACCTAGCCTGCAAGAGCCGTGACGATAGAGGCACGGAGGTGATTACCCGCACAGCGTCTTACATAACACAACAAGCCACTTGCCGAGAGGAATCCCCCCCGCGTGTTTGTGGACTCTGGTAAGGAAATCAGAGAGGGGAGCCAATACAGCGGCCAAGAGAGGTGAGCGCAGTTTTGCTCACTGAACTCAACAAGACTATTGCCTCACACACCTACAAGCTACATATAAGGTACTGTTGCTGTTTAATAAGAGAAACCTTGAGAGGGGCACAAATCTGTGATTTCAAGTGTGTTGGAGTACAAGTGAGAATTCCAGCAAAGTCAGTCCAGTAAAGGGTGAAGGAGGGAAAAGTTGGTCTAAAGCCCAGTACAAGTATACTGCACAGGCCCAGTTGCACTCCCTATTACCCAGCTAATAACTTGGAGACTGACTGGCTAATAACAACTGAGACTGTCCCAGAAAAAGGTCCTTTTTTTTTTCTTTTGTGCTTGCCTGCTTCTCACAGGGACAATAACGTTTTGAAAAATTCCTAAATACTGAAGGAACTGATTAAATTAGCACTGTGATATTTTCTTGTCCACACTGCATCCCGCTTATCAGTGGTGTCCTCACACAGTACATGTATGCGCACCCCTGTGTACAGAATGCCACCCCTTGCGATCTGCTTGTGCACCCCGATGTGAATAGTGGCATATAAATAATAGGGGCAATGTTTGACTGTAAACAGACAACACGATTGGTATTTGGATAAATTTGCTTGTTACATAAAAAAATAAATAAAAAAAAATATAGATCTACTATCAATAACTGCAAATACGTTAACTTGAGTTATCCTCACTGCTAGATATAGGAAATTGCATACTGTGTACACCTATTCCTCCTTAATATTTCTCCCTGCTTTCCCTTAAACGGGAAAGGGTTCCTCTATTAATTGTACCAGAACAAATATTGACTATACATAGTAAATTGGTTATAGGCTGATGGTTATAGACTGATGTTAACGGTATTTCAATAAGGTAAATGTATGACCACAAATAACAAAATACCCTATAATTATTTCTTACTTCATGATACAGTGTATATACAAATGGATAGATAATGCAAAAGGGTTAACGTATATTGTTCTATACAGATTTACTAATATTAGTCAAAGTATGTCAAATTGATACTAGTCAGGGCTAGTTTTCAAAACTGGTACATGGGATACACCCATAATCTATTGTCTATAAGGGCTAATTGATTATTTGGCTGATTGTTTCAACGGGAAAGCATATAACACTCGAAAGGGAACCCCTGTTGACCCCATAGCCCTGCTGTGCTTTTTTTTTTTTTTCTCTCCCTTTTCTTTCTACCTTTTTTCTGTCTTTTGCCAAAATAGCTTGAAAATAATAAGAGTCTCACTTAAGCTACAGGTCTATCTAAGTAGCCAAACTTACTCCTGTAAAAGAATTTGTACAATTTACAGGTAAGCTTCTGTAACCTGTAAGAACTACTATAGTTTTGAACCACAATCCAATCACACCAAAAAACACAAATCAAAAAAAAAAAAAAAAAAAATAAACAAATATACACATATAGATAAAACACCCACAGTAGTGTTAATACACTTAAATAGATAATACAAACACATGTTTTCCTCTTTTTAAAAAGGGGAAAAAAATCCTTTTTTTTTGTCTTTCATTACACCCTTGTCTTTTTCATTGCACCCTGTTCACTTTTTTTGCACTCCTCTTGCCCACCTTCTCTTCTACATGGAGAGGTTTATGACCAATTATAAAACACAACCATCAAACATGCCGGCCAAAACAAGAGACCAAAAAAAAAAACAGAACTAGTATGGATAATATTGTAAATACCCCATTATTAGGTACCAGTACAGATGCCTCTAATTTCGAACCACAGGACATAGTGAAGCAGATAGCTGAACTTATGTTACCACAATTTGAACAAATTAAGACAGATATTAGTAATCTAACGGTAGAAATTAAACAATTCACAATGAGGCTAAATGAGGCAGAACAACGCATCTCCGATTTGGAAGATGCGAATATAGTACAACATCAAACATTGAAGGATCAAGGTTCACATATAGCAAATTTACAAAATAAAATAAATGATCTAGAAGATCGTGCCCGCAGGAATAATGTGAGATTCCTGGGGATACCAGAGACAAGTGTGAACCAAGATCTAGACAAGCTTATTTCAATGATTATTCCGCAGGAATTAGGAATAGCAATTAACGAGTTGCCCTTCGTAATTGAAAGAGTACACCGTATAGGCCCACTAAAAACATTACCGGATGGCACAATTAAGAGTAGACCAATTATAGCCAGGTTTCTTAACTTCCAAGACAAGGTAAAGTTAATGCAACAATATAAACAGAAGGCCCCATTTTCAAGGGAAGGCAAATCTATTTTAATGTTCCAAGATTACTCAATAGAGACCTCATTAAAACGCAGAGAAATTACGCCCCTATGTACAAAGCTAATTCAGGCAGGGATAAAAGACACGGTCATATACCCTGCTAAAATTAAAATCTTGACAGAGGGCGAAAATAAGATTCTGCACACACCTGAGGAAGTTAGGGAATATGCAAAATTGAAAGCCATTCTACTTTGAGAACGTGATAGATAAAATGACTGTGCCAGATAACTTTAATCCTTAGATCATGTTGTCTTTGGAATATGTACAGGTGAAAGAACCAGATGATGCTCAAATATTTTTCTCTTTTCTGCAGGGTCCTACGTACCCTTTTGTTTTGTGTTCCTTTTTTTTTTTTTTTTTTTTCTTCTGCCCCCCCTCTACCCCTCTCTCTTCTTGCCCCCCTGCGCCACCAGGCTTCTTAGAGCTTTAAAAATGCAAGAGTCAGGCTGGGATGATACCCCATTTTATAGTTAAATGATTAATTCTATTAATTTTGCCTCATGGAATGTAGGGGGTATTACATCGCCACAAAAACGAAAAAAGATACTAGCACAATTAAAAAGACATAAAATAGACGTCGCACTCCTACAAGAAACACATCTAAACGACATTGAGCTGAGTAAACTTAAATCCGACTGGGTGGGGGAAGTCATAGGCACACCATGTGCAAATAGGAAAAAGGGGGTGACATTTCTGTTTCATAAAAAGCTTCAATATAAAATTACAGGAAAAGAGCTAGACCCGGAAGAAAGATACCTTATTATACAATTGGAGATAGCAGGTACCAGTCTAATAGTGTGTAACATCTATGGCCCTAATAAAATAGATAGAACTTTCTGGGCAAACCTGCAGACCAAGTTAATTGCTATTGCTGCAGATAACCTGATTATTGCAGGGGATTTTAATATAGTCAGGCACCCCACCCTGGATAGACTGAGACCAGCACTAAATAGGAACAGCAAACAAGAAATTAATATTTACAAGAACTTTTGTAATCCACTATGTCTTAAAGATATCTGGCGGGTGCAAAACCCAGACACAAGAAAATACACGTGTGAATCATATGCACATCGCACAATGTCTAGGATAGATTATTTTCTAATAAGTGAAAAATTGTTAAAATTAGAAATGAAGGCTGAAATACAAGAAATTATTATCTCAGATCATGCCATCATTACACTAAACCTTAAAATAAGAAACCCACAAGAAGGTAATTTAAGCAGATTCTTCTTCCCCAGGTATTTAGTGGCCAACACACAATTTAAGACATGGCTAAGAATAAAATGGGTAGAGTTTTTACAAACGAATGCATCACCAGATATAAAAACGGAAATTTTATGGGAGACTTTTAAAGCGGTGATAAGAGGCGAAATCAAAGCATACTTGGTAATCCTAAAACGCAAATACACGGCTAGAGATACTGAGTTGGCTTCACAATTGCGTAATGCATACAATTCATATATTAGCGACCCCTCTAGGGTATTATGGTTAACTTACCAAAGAGCTAAAAAAGAAAGAGAGCTATTTTTTACACAGAAAGCTGCACAAGATGATCTTAAAAAGAGGCTTTTTTTTTATAGGCATGGAGGGAAAGCCGGTAAATTTCTTGCAAATATAACCAAACTACAAAAAAAGAGAGTCACAATTGGCTCTATCAAGACCACAACAGGGCGAATTACAAATATTAAAGAAATTCAAAATTACATCTCCTCATATTTCCAGGAAGTTTATGCTGAAACAACAGTTAATACACAAGCGAAAAAGAAATTTTGGAGGGAAGTTCAGGTCCCAAGACTTGAGCGGGCTTGTTTAGATGAATTAAACTCTCCTATCACAATTACTGAAGTAATGAACGCCATTAAAAAAATGGCATCAAACAAAGCCGCAGGGCCAGACCAGCTCCCTGCAGAGCTATATAAAATTCTTGCTGAAGACATTGCCCCATCGTTAACATCTCTGTTTAATCAATATTATATTGAAAATACTAATTGCTCAAAATACTTTGCTGCATCGCTAGTCGTTTTGATTCTTAAAAAAAACAAAAACCCAGAAGAAGTAGGGTCGTATAGACCGATCTCGTTGCTAAACAGCGACTATAAAATACTGATGTCTATAATAGCTCACAGAATCAAACAACTTATTGGCCCTCTAATACATAAAGATCAAGTCGGCTTCATGCCAGGAAGAAGTTGTACACGTAATCTTCGTAAATTACAACTAATACTTAATCTGTACCAAAAACAACCAGACAAGAGAGGTGTCAAATTAGGTCCAGAGGCTGCAATAGTCTCAATTGATGCAGAGAAGGCCTTCGACTCCATTATTTGGGATCACCTCTTTACAGCATTACAGAAGTATGGAGTCGAGGGCCCTTTTCTCCAATTCACTTCTCTAATATACAAGTCGGCTACAGCTGCCGTTATTGTAAATGATACCCCGTCAAAATATTTTACTATACAAAAGGGAGTTAGACAGGGATGCCCATTGTCCCCCTATTTATTTAACCTTGCCCTAGAACCCCTGGCCACACAACTTAGGAAAGAATTGGACGGGATTAGGATAGGCAAAAGGAGAATAACAATATTACTTTATGCTGACGACTTGCTAGTATTAACCTCCAACACCAGAAAAAATGTTCCACTTTTAATACAAATGCTTCAAGATTTCAGTGCTTTTACAGGCTATAAAATCAATTCTTCAAAGTCAGAAATTTTTACATAAAAATATAAAATCTGTGCAATCCTTCCCTTTCAAGGAAGCAAAAGACTTTTTTGTGTATTTAGGTATTAAATTATCGACCAACTTCAGAGAGTGGTACGACCTTAACTACCCCCTAATCTTCTTGAAAATAAAACATGACCTGGAAAAATGGGCAAAATTTAAACTTACCCTAACTGGTAAAATAAACTTAATAAAAATGTTATTGTTCCCTAAACTATTATACTTAATGCAAAACTTACCGATCTTGATAAAAAAACAGGACCTTAAGGCATTTAAACAAGCCTGCATACAGTTTTTATGGGACAAGAAAAGAAGGACAATAGCATATAAAAAGCTCTCATTACCCAGAAGAGAGGGAGGCTTTGCATTACCAGACATAGAGATTTACAATGTAAGTTGTATCGGAAAGATAGCGATGGACTGGCTAACGGGTGCGGACTATTACGCAGCCTTACACACTGAAGAATCCTTGTCATACCCATACTCGCTTACCGCTTTACTACACACTCCCCCTGACAAATGCCCACATAAGATTAAAGGATTCCCTGTCATACAGATGGTGATTAAAACATGGCAAAGGATACTTAAACAGCTAGACATGGCAGTACCATACTCCAAATATTTACCTATCCAAGGTAATCCTAATTTTACACCAGGAATAAACTCAAAGATTTTTAAAAATTGGGCATCGAAAGGGCTTAATAAGGTTATACAACTAATAGATAGTGAATTAGGAGTATGTAAATCCTTTGCCCAAATCCAACAAGATTTTGAGATAATAAATCAGGAATTTTATGCATTTCTACAATGCCGACATTATTTACAAGGAATACTGCAGAATAGAGCAGAAATAGAGACCTGGGATAAAATAGAACCTGCCATAAATCTTTTCCGGGCAGGGAAGTACAATATTTCAACTTTATATAAACTTATTAACAACATCCCCGGGCAGAATAATTTGCAAAGACTAGCAGACACATGGCAGACTACAACAGAGCAAATTCAAGCAAGCTTTAACCGGGTTGATAGAACTACAATTGCCACTTCCTGGAGAGAATCACATACAAAAATTATAAATAGAACATATATTACCCCACAGATAAAGGCCAGATGGGATAAAACTTCAACATGCTGCTAGAAATGTAAAACTACAAACGCAGACCTAGAACATTGCTTCTGGAGTTGTAGAAAAATTAAAAAATTCTGGTATAAAGTTATAAATTGGGCGTGCAAAATTAACAAATGCAATATACAGTTCAAGGTTAAGCATATCTTTTTTTTAATAAGTCAAGAGGAGTCAATATATAAAAACACTCGCCAACTAAATACCCTAATCATCACGGGAAGACTTATGATATTAAAATATTGGAAAGCGCAGAAAGCCCCAAGCTTGAAGGAATTTATACAAAAACTTAAAAACCAATTAGTACTAGAACAAATGGACACGTCAATAGATTCAGAATATAAAATTAAGCTATTTTTCCATAAATGGAAAAACATCATTATCAGCTTCCCCATAGAAATTCAAAAACAAATAATTGCCCCCTTTAGGGGTACTATCTATATGGAAACAGCTATTGCTAATGGTGACTATGACCTCACGTAGTTGGGTGGTGTAGGGGTGTCGGAGAGGAGATGGGGGGTCATGTTACCCTTTTTTTTTTTTTTTTTTTCCCTCCGCGTTTTGTTTTACTTTGTCGTTTCTCTTTTTTTGCTTCTTTTATGATAAGATAAAAAGTCAAAATTCAGCAATGTATTGTGTAATTATAAATATATGTCTGTTTTGTTATTTATTTTTGTCAAAATTGAAGGCAAACCTAATCCTTGCTTTTTCAGATTATTTGTAATCTATTTTCTCAATGCCTAATTGTTAAGACATTTACTTGGTATTTGTTGTTACATTGCTGTCTTTTTCACAAAATAAATATTTAAAAAAAAAAAAGAAACAAATAAAGGGCACTTTCATTCATACAATATAAGATACTTCATGTAGAAAGCTCCTTTATTTGATTAAAGCGACCTGTTTTTAGCTGCTATAGCAGCCCATGGCTAAAAAAAATTTGGCTAAGAGGTGACGTTTTCACCTCTTAGCCAATAGCCGTGCGGTAAATCCGGCTTGGATGTTTTGGGTTTTTTTGTTTGTTTTTTTAAAGCATTGTTATATAAAATAAAGCGTTTCATATATTTAAAGTGAAAGTAAATCCTGTCGTTTTACAAACGCTAGGATTTACTATTGAAACAAATAAAAGGGCACTTTCATTCATACAATATAAGATACTTCATGTAGAAAGCTCCTTTATTTGATTCAATCGATCACTGCTCTTAGCTCCTACAGCAGAGCACGGCTAAAAAAAAATTTGGCTAAGAGGTGACGTTTTCACCCCTTAGCCAATAGCAGTGCGGTAAATCCGGCTCCCATGGGCGCCAAGCCGGATTTACCGCACGGCTATTGGCTAAGGAGGTGAAAACGTCACCTCTTAGCCAAAAATTTTTTTAGCCATGGGCTGCTATAGCAGCTAAAAACTGTGATCGATTTAATCAAATAAAGGAGCTTTCTACATGAAGTATCTTATATTGTATGAATGAAAGTGCCCTTTTATTTGTTTCAATAGTAAATCCTAGCGTTTGTAAAATGCTAGTATTTACTTTCACTTTAATATGAGTATTTTTATGTAACTTGATTTTATTAGGGAGTTGGCAAATCTCCATCCCAAACAGATTGAAAAATCGCTTACATCTGCACTCAAAATAGCCAAATATAACCATCCGATCACTAGGTTAAACCCAGCCTGTTTGAAACAAAAATGGCGGGTATGAAAGAGCTCTATTTCCTCTGCGGGATTTAGATGTAGGCCTGGCCATAAGCATTACGTAGGTCGGAAACAGTAAGAAAAGGCGCCAGTGTTCTGTAATTTTGGCTGACCGCGTTACGTTTTCCGACCTACGTAATGTGGTCGGCAAAAGTTACAGAACACTGGCAGCTTTTCTTTTACAAAAAGAAACACCACTGTGTAATATAAATATATACTGTACATATCTTTTTTTTTTTTTTTTAGTGTATAATCAGGTGATCACTGTAGTAACAGAGATCACCATGCAAGAACAAAATGTGCATTTATTACTGTACTGGCACAAAGAGGCCTCTCTAATTTATATTATAACATCAAAAAGCCTGTGTGGGCACCTATTTCACATGTAGATAACCTTGCTGACTATTTAGGAAGGTAATCAAAGTACCAATAGAGCAGTCACCTGGCCATTTTCATTATTTAGTAACATGTTTAATAATAATAAAAAAAATATATTACATTTTTTTATTGCCGCTTTCTGAAAAGACATGAATTGTGCATATTATAATGATATATTCAGAATCTGATGGGCCTGCTGAAAAATATATATAATTTATGTGGGTCACTTACTGAAATCAGATTTACAATATTAAACTAAATTGCAAACAAAGCTCAAACTTAACTTAGCACAGGGCTGTGAAAAAAGGGTTAGCAGTAAGAGGGTTAAGAAATCGAGTCCAGTCCTTCAGAGTATGTAATGTATTTTAAATGACGCAAAATGTAATTTAGGTCATACCCCCCCAACTGTCCCGATTTTCGCGGGACAGTCACGATTTTAGGGGTCTGTCCCAGATTGCTAGCCATCTGTTCCGATTTGCCCCAGGCATTTAAAAAAAATATTTTTTTTTTTTTTTAATTCTGTTGGGCCCATACTCAGAAGTAGCTGGCTTTGCTCTCAGTTAGATACCTGTTAGATTCCCTGTGGAAAGGGAATGGTGTGTGGGTTAAGCAGGAGTAAGATGCTGTATACACTCTGACCATGGGTAATGGTGACCTCTCTAACCTACCTCTGGTAGTGATGATGTCTAACCCCTGGTGATAATACTAGCATGCCTTCAGTTTTATACAATGAGCAGTGCTAATACCAGGGTAACGAACAGTGGCAGCCGCATACTGCCAGCTAATGTGCTTGCCAACCCAGGACCCCATACAATGAATTACAGATACCCATATATGATATAGTGTGTGTGTCTATCTGTATCCATAACTGTGTGTGTGTGTATCTGTATGTATAAGTTTATGCTATGTAGTGTGTGTGTGTGTCTGCATGTATAAATGTAAGCTATGTAGTGTATGTGTATCTGCATGTATAAGTGTATATCTGCATGTATAAGTGTATGCTATGTAGTGTGTGTGTAAGTGTATGCTATGTAGTGTGTGTGTATCTGCATGTATAAGTGTATACTATGTAGTGTGTGTATGTGTATCTGCATGTATAAGTGTATACTATGTAGTGTGTGTGTGTATCTGCATGTATAAGTGTATACTATGTAGTGTGTGTGTGTGTATCTGCATGTATAAGTGTATACTATGTAGTGTGTGTGTATCTGCATGTATAAGTGTATGCTATGTAGTGTGTGTATCTGCATGTATAAGTGTATGCTATGTAGTGTGTGTGTATCTGCATGTATAAGTGTATACTATGTAGTGTGTGTGTGTGTATCTGCATGTATAAGTGCATACTATGTAGTGTGTGTGTGTGTATCTGCATGTATAAGTGTATACTATGTAGTGTGTGTGTGTATCTGCATGTATAAGTGTATGCTATGTAGTGTGTGTATCTGCATGTATAAGTGTATGCTATGTAGTGTGTGTATCTGCATGTATAAGTGTATTCTATGTAGTGTGTGTGTATCTGCATGTATAAGTGTATGCTATGTAGTGTGTGTGTGTATATGTATGTATAAGTGTATGCTATGTAGTGTGTGTGTATCTGCATGTATAAGTGTATGCTATGTAGTGTGTGTGTATCTGCATGTATAAGTGTATGCTATGTAGTGTGTGTGTATCTGCATGTATAAGTGTATGCTATGTAGTGTGTGTGTATCTGCATGTATAAGTGTATGCTATGTAGTGTGTGTATCTGCATGTGTAAGTGTATGGTATGTAGTGTGTGTATCTGCATGTATAAGTGTATGCTATGTAGCGTGTGTGTGTATATGTATGTGTAAGTGTATGCTATGTAGTGTGTGTGTGTGTATTTGCATGTGTAAGTGTATGCTTTGTAGTGTGCTACTGTGCATTTTTGCTGACTTTAAAGGCCAGAATCTAGAATATTAATGATGAATGCAGAGAGCAGTTTTAAAGAATTTATTATTAAATGTCCAATTAAGATAAAAATATTTAGCAATGTCTTTGCAAAGGATAATTAAATACATAGATCACATAGCCATACCAGTGGTTTGAGCTTGTGTTTGATTTGCTGCCTAAGTGTATTAAAATCTATGACTTTATTAATAATTTTATTTATATTACTTTGGTCTTATGGTTTTTAAGCCCCGCCCACCACATTTCAATTTTTTTCTTTTGGGGGGGGTCCCTCTTTTTGAATTTTGAAATGTTGGGAGGTATGATTTAGGTTATTGTATTGATGCGCTAACCCTCTACATGCATAACACATGACGATTTTGTATACTACTTGCGCAGTTAATAATTATTACAACTTTTGCGGTGAAGTAAATGCAAACGGTGTTTAAGACTATAAAAGCATGACATCGAAAGTGACTTACTAATATGTAAGCGCAAACAGACGCGATACGGCTGTACGAATCAGGAATCCGCTTCATAGCCGACTGTGCGAAACTGCGAATTGATGACATCCCAAGGCACGTCACGTCTTCAAATTTACTCACCTCACCAGGAGCGAGCTACAAGCTTGCGCAAGGCCGAATATGTGCGTGCGCGTGACGAATGACAACAGAACACCGGTGTTGTATAGAAAGTAGTTCCCTTATGGATATCTGTTACAACACCAATTACCCGCAAAATAGTGTGTAAACGTTCATACTGTAACTTCAAAGTCAACATTTTATTTAAGAAATATATAAAAAAATGTATGTATTAATTAAAATGGTATCACACACCGCGGTCACTGAATTCTTCTGCATATCACAAATGAAACTGCATGGTGCGTGTTAAATCATCAGGTTAGTATAAAACTTCTATAAAATCTCATGTGATACCACAAAGTCATAATCCACAACATCCGGATTTGGGCACTGGCAGATTTATCTGGTTCCCCTTCACAAAACACGTATTGATTTAGCATGATATATATGTGCATGTTCAATGTTCTCACCTTTCGTGCTTTAGTTCTAAACTCCGCTCCCTTAGGTCTATTTTTTTTTTCTACCCTACTCCTCGCTCACTTCTCATCCTCCCCCCCCCCTTCTCGTCGTTTCTTTCCCTGCTCTCACCTCTCCGTATTTTCCCTCCTATCTCTCCACCCCTTACCTCTCCCACACTCTTTTCTGTCTTCCTGGTTTTTCAGTGGATTATCCACAGTTTATTCAGAGCTATATACACAGGGGAGGGGCGCACACGAAACCAACCAGCTATTCAGTCACGATACCTAGACCAAAACGTTAAAAAAAAGACTACAAATTAAACTTAAATGAATTCTTCCTTAAATTTGAAAGACATCCCTTAAAGATACAGCCTGTGCCGCCTGTACCCTTATCAGCACGACAGATTAACCTGCACACTAATCGATTACGTGGAAAAAAACTTTGGGAGAGGAATCTAAAAGAGACACCAAAAACTCAACTCTGAGTCAGACATCCCACTTCCAGTCTGACTCCCAAACGAGACAGATCATCATGCAGAGACATTACAGAACACATCAATTTGAATAGCATCACCGAAAGCTGCACCTTGAAGCACATCCCTGAGAAAATATACCTGAACTTTTGGGCAAACACCCACAAAAAGAAACTCGCCTTTAGTTTTATAGCCATACAGTGGACTCTCACCTGCATGGCTGCAAGGCATCCACCTGCAACTACAGATCCTTAATGCAGATGTTTCCTCTGTACCCCTGAGAAACATCACTTTAAAGTGGCCAGTCACTTTAGCTGTTGAAAGAGCAGATACACCCCTTGAGACTTAATGTAGAAGATAAGGACAATGATAAAGTGCATGGATGATAACGATTATGTGACAGCTTAAAAGTGTTATTAAGGGCGTGCCAGGGTAAACACAGTTTGAAAAGGAGAGTGTGTCAGAGAAACTGCCTGAGACTGTGACAGCCTTTTGTGTGTAACAGTGACACCTTGCAGGCACTAGGCTATAGTGTTGTGTATTATGTGGTGTGGTTGTCTATTCATTGGTTAGTCTGTAATATTGTATGCTTGCTGTACAGTTGTTAAAGGTCTATATGCATTTGCAAGTTTGAGTAGTAGAAGTGTGTATCTTTATTGTTGTGTAGTTTTGTATGATTGTTTTTGACGTTCCTGGAAGCAGACATGGCAGAACAGGAGGGGTTGCAGTATGGAAAAGCAGATTTTGTTCTTATGGACACCGTCACATTACCAGAATTCATGGAAAACCTGAAACTCAGGTAAGTTACCAGGAAACTACCCCCTTACACTGCAGTGACTGACCTCTTGGACATTTTACCATTTGTACTATTTGCTTAGTGCAGACCGTTTGCTAGAACCTGTCACTGTCATTAGTATACTTTGATCTTAGCTTAGTAGATGTCCTTGATCACCATGCAGTTATTACACCTTAGTCCTAGCAGAGACTGACACTTCTATTATTAGATGTTTGGCCTAACAGGGTTCATTACTTTCACTAATACCATTTATCCCAGCAGACTAACCATTTAAACATGCAAAAGAATTAAAATAGCCAGTAATAACAATATAGAGTTTGTGTTCTGCGATCGTCATTTCCTTCCCGGATTCAGAGCTCCCAGACATTAAATCACACAGAAACTCTAGTTGGCAGAAAGCTGTGAGTCAGTAGAGAGAGGGGTAAGGTGGGGGAGAGAACAGAGGAAGAGGGGGAGACCAGAAGGAGGGGGGTAGTAAAAAAAAAAAAGCCAGGGAATGAAAGAGCTGGTAAAGAAAGGGAAAATAGTATAGAACTTTGTGAAACAAGAAGTGATAGAGCAATGAGTGAAAGCAAAGGAATGGTGTTATCAGCAAAATATATATTGGCATGTTTTCAGTCTTATGTAGAGTCTATTTGAAAAGAATAATTTCTGACTTATTTGTTCCTTTAAATGAGGCGATGCATAAATGTTAACACCAAAAGCTAGACTTTAATCCCTTTTTCTTTTGCTGAAAAATAAAAGGTAATTAAAGGGACAGTAAAGTTAATTTCTTTATTAATCCATCAGAAATGATTCACTACATTGCAGCATATCTGCATGAAACAATTATATGTTTTGAAATTATTTGAAACTGTAATTTTGTTAGAAAAATATGCCTTGTTTTGCAGCCACAGAACACACCCCTTAAAAGCCTATTGACTGTTGTTTATCTTTCTTCCTTGCTGTGGCCAATTAGGGAAATATATAAATAAGCTCATGCACAAATCAACCAATTACTATGCATAAGAGTGTTGGAGTTCTCCATTCCCCCAGAATGCACTCAAGCCCTTCTGGGGGTAGTGAAAACACTACCATTTTATAGTTAAATTACAGGAAAAGCAGGAAAATAAAGTGCCTTGCAAAGTTTTGTTCAACTATGCATTATTAAAGGGACACTGAACCCAAATTTTTTTCTTTTATGATTCAGATAGAGCAGAGCTTTCCAAACTTGTCATGTTGGTGACACACTTTTTAGACCTACATCATTTTGCGACACAGTAATTCAGTTGTACTAGCAAAAAGGAGGTTAAACTAACTTGGTTTAAGAGATACGGACAGATACATGAATGATATAATAATGAAATGTATTTACAAGTAACATTATGTATGTGCAAGAATTAATATCACCAATAGCTACTTACTATTTTAATGGGATGTATGAGGCTGATGGGATGAAAGCAGTTTCTGAATATTTAGTGGAATATTAGATAAAGACACTCGCATTTCATCAGCAAGCATTTTTAAGCTTCCACTTCCTATCCATATATCAAGAGCAGGAGCAGCAATGCACTACTGGGAGCTAGCTGCAAAAAATACCCCACTGACTTCAGCTCAGCATTTAAGCTGCCGCCCTCAGGGCTCGGTGAGTCTGATTGACTACTGCCCACCCTGCAATCACACTGCTGTCCCACTCACTGACTACACGTGCAGTCACAAGCCGATTAAGGAGACTACACGTGCAGTCAGGAGCCAATGTGCCGCCAATGGGAATAGTTTCAGTTCCCACTGAGCTGCGCCAATAGGTTAAGATGATCTGTGTCCCCCTAGGTATCAATCACATGTCAACCATGTGATATGCGTAGCAGGCAGGTGGAAAGTCAGAAACCAAAAAAAATAAAAATAAAAAAAAAATTGTGCTGAAGCAGGGACACACCTACACACTGCTGCCGACACACTAGTGTGTCCCGACACACAGTTTGGAAAGCACTGAGATAGAGCATGCAATTTTAAGCAACTTTCTAATTTACTCCTATTATCAAATTTTCTTCGTTCTCTTGCTATCTTTATTTGAAAAAGAAGGCATCTAAGCTATCTTTTGGTTCAGGACCCTGGATAGCGCTTGTTTATTAGTCGGTTAAATGTGTCCACCAATCAACAAGAACAACCCGGGTTGTTCACAAAAAACTAGACCGGCATCTAAACTTACATTCTTGCTTTTCAAATAAAGATACCAAGAGAATGAAGACAATGTTATAATAGGAGTAAGTTAGAAACTTGCTTAAAATTGCATGCACTATCTGAATCACAAAAGAAAAAACATTTTATAGGGAATGTAATTCTGTGTACCGTCCCTTTAAGATAAAATACTAATTTAACAAAATAAATAAAACAGTCCCTTTTACCAAACATATAAATAGGTCAGATTTTTAATAACTCAAGGATTGTTGGTATAAATAATACCTGCACCCTGTGACTGCACTAACTGTTGATACTGTTGCTATGACAACACCTTTATAGTTACTGTCTTATTTTAGGACCCACTGTAAAACATTATGCTAAATGTTAGAAAAAAGAGTGTTTTTGTAAGGATCACTAGCCTGTTTAAGAGTAAGTTGACCATAGGTAGCTGTATATGTGTTTTCTTATGTACAAATGTATAATTTTAAACAATTTCTAAAATATATTTTTTTAAGGCTAAAAACAGTGTACCATTGGCCCTTAAATGGTTTCAGTATAGGACAAAATATTTTCCCTTTTGCTGCTTGTTAGAGGTCCTCTTTTACACTGTTCATCTTCTGTAGTTGTGGTTTTGCACAATTAGAAATGGGTTACAAGATATTTACTGACAACTCACAAGTCATTATGGCAGGGTTAAGATATCCCCAGCAAGTGGGTTTTGTGATTACTAGCAGGTACAATTACGTTTGTTTTGGTGTGTAGTAGTTGTTAGCATCTGTAGAAGTCAAGTCCCTCCTAGAATTAAAATGTGCTAATATTAGTAACATTTAATGAATTGCTTTATGCAAGTACTGTTGCAGTTAAAGCAGAAATACCTCATGGTATGTTCCTTCTAGGATAATAATGTGCTAAAGGAAGCAAAATGTGCCAGGTCAGTTCATAAGTAATTTTAAAATTTTTAATTTTTTACATGTGAACCTGTTTATTGGGGGCAGTTACATTTTATGAATTCAAAGTTTCCTTTTATTGAACCTGCTGAGTTACTGAGAATTAAAGGAGATTTGTCTGTACAAGCTCAGAGGTTGGGTTTTGGGGCTGTTGTGTAATTTTTACTGATACATTTCAGTCATGCACATACTGCAGGGTGTGAGACTAGCATCCCACACATGGAAATCTCATGCAAATGGATCCAAAGGTTACAGTATGCTTATCTACAGGGCCTTCTGAGTGGTTTGTCCTTTCGAGGACTAGTATGCATAACAATCAGTAATTGTTTTTTGACCTTTACATTTATTTTAAAGGGACATAAACCCATTTTTTTTTCTTTCACAATTTTTATAGAGCATGTGATTTTAAACAACTTTCCAATTTACTCCTGTTATCTAATTTGTTTTGTTCTCTTGGTATCCTTTGTTAAAAATGATACATAGGTAGACCCAGGAGATGCTGATTGACAGTTGCACACATATTCCTCATGTTGTTATTAGCTCATTTGATGTGTACAGCTAGCTCCCAGTAGGCCATTGCTGCTTCTTTAACAATCATAAAAGAAAATATTTGGGTTTCATGTCTCTTTAAATACAACCCAGACGCTGAAGCTCTTTTGCATTGTAAACAATAAACACACTTCCTCATCCTTTCATGTTTGGGAGATTCACTATACTCCTGTGACTTGCTGGGTGCAGGTATGGAATGACCCTCTGTATTCACTAAACCGGCTGTTATTGACATTTTTTATACAAGAGTGGTTATGTGTAGAAAAAACACAAAAGGATATCAATGCCCACAAGCAGTATGACAACAAATTATCAGTGTCTAATAAAATGATCAGTGGTGTATTTAAAAACGGTGACTTTATTTCATCAATGGGTTATCAAAGTATAGATAAGCAGTGTTTCATACATTTAAAGGGACAGTCAACCATAGAATTGTTATTGTTTTAAAAGATAGATAATCCCTTTATTACCCATTCCCCAGTTTTGCATAACCAACACTGTTATATTAATGTACTTTTTACCTCTGTGATTACCTTGTATCTGGGAACCTTCTTCCAGCCCCCTGATCATATGACTGTGACTGTTTATTATCTATTGTCTTAAATTTAGCATTGTTTTGTGCTAGATCTTAAATAACCCCCTGTGCCTGAACACAGTGTTATCTATATAGCCCACGTGTACTTTCTGTCTCTTTGTGTTGAAAAGAGATTTAAAAACCTGTGATAAGAGGCAGCCCTCAAAGGCTTAGAAATTAGCATATGAGCTTACCTATGTTTAGTTTAAACTAAGAATACCAAGAGAAAAAAGCAAATTTGATGATAAAAGTAAATTGGAAAGTCAATTAAAATTAAAAGTCCTATCTGAATAATGAAAGTTTAATTTATACTTGACTGTCCCTTTAACAGTAAATTCAATAATAAATTAATATAGAGCATTATATTTTAAACCACTTTCCAATTTACTTCTATTTTCAAATTTGCTTCTTTGTACCCTTTGTTGAAGAGTAGGATCAGGAGCAGCAATGTGCACTACTGGGAGCTAGCTGAAGACATCATCAGGTGAGACAATGACAAGAGGCATATATTTGCAGCTACCAATCACTGGTTAGCGTCTAGCAGTGCACTGCTGGTCCTGAGCCTATCTTCTAGTAAGAGAATTAGCCAATTAGGAATATGAATATATATATATATATATATATATATATGTGTGTGTGTGTGTATATATATATATATATATATATATATATATATATATATATATATATATATATATATATAATCACTTCAAGGGAAGAGAAGAGGAAATGCTACCCCAGTCTCTTTCCTTGACGGCACATATGCAAACAGGGTTCATGCTATGTATGTGTATTAGTTTGGGATTGGTTAGCAAGGGTTTTTTTGTTCTGAGAAAAAGGGAAATCGGTGGGGGGAAAAAATGACTTAAAGGGATAGTGTAGTCAAAATTAAACTTTCTTGATTCAGATAGAGCATGCAATTTTAAGCAACTTTCTAATTTACTCCTATGATCAATTTTCCTTCGTTCTCTTGGTATCTTTATATTTAAAAAGCTGGAATGTAACCTTAGAAGCTGGCCCATTTTTGATTCAGCACCTGGGTAGCGCTTCCTGATTTGTGTCTTAATGTAGCCATCTAGTCAGCAGGTGCTGAACCAAAAATGGGCTGGCTCGTAAGCTTACTTTCCAGCTTTTTAAAATAAAGATACCAAGAGAACAAAGAAACTTTGACAATAGGAGTAAATTAGAAAGTATCCATCATGTTAATGTGTTATATGTTTAGATGCTTATAGATTTACTAGATATATAGCCACGTGGAGCTGTGTCTCCAGACAAGATACCTGTAATGTTTTTTTTGTTCTATGATTTATTTTTGTGCACCAAATAATCAATAAAAATGATTTAAAAAAAAAGAGTAAATTAGAAAGTTGCTTTAAATTGCATGCTCTATCTGAATCATGAAAGTTAATTTTTGACTATACTATCCCTTTAAAGTGAATGTAAATTTTGATGCTAAAGTGCCCAGTTTTTAAAAATTCGATTAAAAACAGGGGCACTTTAATTCATCAAAATTTACATTTCACTCGTGTTGTGAAATAAAACTTACCTTTTAATCTTGACAGCAGCTCCAGCTTCCTCAACCCGTCGCAAAACCTCTTCCTGGGTCTAAAATGAGGAATCCAGCTTCCTCCAATCACAGCGTTGAATCAGACACTGATTCCCCCGGGGGGAGCCGTGATTGGAGGATGACCTATCTATCATTTCTGACATCAGAAATGGCTTGCGACGACCGGAGGAAGCTGGAGCTTCTGTCAAGAGTAAAAGGTAATTTAGTTTTTTTTTTCACAACACGAGTGAAAAGTAAATTTTGATGAATTAAAGTGCCCCTGTTATTAATCGAATTTTTAAAAAACAGGCACTTTAGCATCAAAATTTACATTCACTTTAAAGGGACAGTAAACATCAGAATTTTTGTTGTTTAAAAATGTAAATAATCCTTTTATTACCCATTCCCCAGTTTTGCATTACCAACACAGTTATAATAATATACTTTTTACCTCTGTTATTACCTTTTATCTAAGCCTCTGCAAACTGCCCCCTTATTTCAGTTCTTTTGACAGACTTGCATTTATAGCTAATCAGTGCTGACTCATAGGAGCTTCAAGTGCCTGAGCTCAATGTTATCTATGTGAAACACATGAACTAACGCCCTCTAGTGGTGAAAAACGGTCAAAATGCTTTCAGATTAGAGGCGGCCTTCAAGGTCTAAGAAATTAACATATAAACCTCCTAGGTTTTAGCTTTCAACTAAAAATACCAAGAGAACAAAGCAAAATTGGTAATAAAAGTAAATTGTAAAGTTGTTTAAAATTACATGCCCTATTGAAATCATGAAAGTTTGTTTTTTTACTTGACTGTCCCTTTAAAACAATATGCTAATTTGACAAAATAAAGCTGCAATATTCATTACAAAATTCTTCTCAGGTATTGAAGGTACATTATCATGCTGATTACGACTGGCGTTTAATGTCCCTTTGTTCTTTTGGTATCGTTTGTGAAAAACATATGTATATATCCTCTGCTGTAGCAATGCACTATTGGGAGCTGGCTAGTGACTAGAGGCTACACACATTTGTCTTATGTCATTGGTTTACCAGACATGTTTAGCTAGCTCCCAGTAGTACATTACGGCTCTAGGACTGACTTACTGTATGTTTGATCCCTTTGCAGGGGTTAAACATGCAAGGAACAGTAAAATAATAAAATACTTCAACATATTATTTTCTTTTAACATTTGTATGTCCCTTTAATGGTTATATCATAAATACGCTGAGACAGATGTCAATAAGCTATATTGTCTTGTGTATAGGTTAATTGCAAATGTTTGTCAAGTGGCTTTTCTATTGCATAGGTTGTCCAAGGCACAGTAACTTGGGTATAAATTCCTACATTTCAGCATTTCAGTGTAAGGTACTTTAATCAAAAAGAGGCAGAATTTAACTAAATTCTCCACATAAATAAGCCCCTAAACCGTGCCCCATGGAATGATGCTTCACCTTTTGTCACAGCAGGTGTAATGCAAGATGGATGCCGTATGGCACAATACACAAGTAGAACAACATGCTTGACTACCCAACAGTAGTTATTTCTCTTGGTTATATTTTCTAATTCTTCTATTTTCCTCCCATTTAAAAGTATTTTCAAGGACGGAAAATGGGTATAGTTCACGCACATGCAAAATGGTGAAACATTGTGGTGGATTGTTAGTTTTAATCAGAAGCAAAATGAATCAATCATGTCTGATGAAGCCAATGGTGGGTGTGACATCACATGGAATAAGGAAATGGTCAGGGGCAGTGGCACTACATTATTGTTAGTAGTGTCTGTGGGGGGCTTTTATGGAGCCTATATTTTCCCCATATCAATTATATACAGCAGCAGTCTTTTTAGTTGAGCAAAAGGGGGATTCTAATTAAGCCCCTATGTCACTTGCCCTTTGGACCTAGAAGGAAAAGTGATTCCTTATTTGAGAGTATAGAAGACCTCTTTTATAACATTGATCACCTACCCCAGCTGACGGATGTTTTTCATATCGAGAGTGAGCAGTTGCTATTACCTTGCCGATATCTTCTATCCTGTCTGATTTAATTAGAGGTGAATGAGACCCTGTATCTGAGGAAATTCACCTCTTTTTAATGAGACGGGTCACAATCCCTTTTATGTACTCATTTTTTGCACAAATAGGAATATAGTGCAAGGTGACAAAAGAAAGAGAAGAATATTATCCTACGTGTGAATGGATCCTAAATGTGGAACCATAAATTGTGCGTTTTTAGAAATATTTAGGAAGTAATGACTTGCATTGTGATGTTTGTTTACCAGGTATGGTAGGGGAAAGAACAAAAAAAAACAATCAGTACCTTTTGCCTTGTGGTATGTTGACTTTGACACTATTGGGTCATTAATTAAATAAACTTTTAAAAGTACTTTGCTGCAAATTCATAGGATTTTGTGTTGGTACCTTGATAGTTAATAAATGAAATTGATGTTTGAATGGACATTCAAAAGCAAATTTTACAAACTCTTAATAAATAGAGCATGGCATTACTGAATAAAAATTGTGTCACTACCTTAGTCCTTGCTACGCTTTCAGAGGCAGGACTATGTAAGGAAATAAAGTTGTAAAATGTTAGTGTCCATAAAGCAATGCACCGCCATATTATAACCTAGGTTGCCTACTCTTTCCCAGACAGGGGCAGTTATAGACACGTCTCTAGAGTGTGCAGTTTTTGACTGTGTGGAATACAGCAGTCTACACTTCCACCTCTAACACTTTTTTGTGGTACATTACAGGGAAAGGGGACGCAATAAAATATTTATTTTATTTTTTTTTCCTCCCATAAATAATAAAATATTTTATAGTACAATCTAAAAATATTTACTGATTTTATTTGTCAGAAACAGGCGTCTCCAGAACAAATGTTTCTTCCTCTTAATCTGAGACCAGTTCCACAGCAACAATGTTTGCCAATTTGGACTGTAAACATAGAGGTGTTATTTTCCAGAGGGTATATGATAGCTTAGTATAACGGCACTAACGTGCAGATAGATGTTCATCATACAAAATACATAACAGCCAATCATTAGTAATTTAATCACTTTGCAAATGCTGCTCATAAACCTGATTATTTGTATATAGTTTTATTATGCACGGCTGACACGTAAGTGTATTGCATGAGCAAGGATAAACAAAGGAAGAGGCTAGTGTTGTGGTACAACAAAACCATTAAATGGAAATTGTATATCTCAGTCACAGAGCTATAGTAAACCCTTGGTTGCAAAAAAATATATATATATATATATTATACAGTGTTTTCCCCAGGGTCTTTTTAGTGGGTGCACCACCCGGCTGATTTTACTGACCATCCGGCTAATATTACCCTAACATTAGTTAATAACAATAATGTTGCTCAAATTATCGTTTAATCATTTAATGTTAAAGGGACACTGAACCCAAATTTTTTCTTTCATGATTCAGATAGTGCATGCCACTTTCTAATTTACTCCTATTATCAATTTTTCTTTGTTCTCTTGCTATCTTTATTTGAAAAAGAAGGCATTTAAGCTAAGGAGCCAGACAATTTTTGGTTCAAAACCACGGACAGCACTTGTTTATTGGTAGGTGAATTTATCCACCAATCGGCAAGAACAACCCAGGTTGTTCACCAAAAAATGGGCCGGCATCTAAACTTACATTCTTGCTTTTCAAATAAAGATACCAAAAGAATGAAGAAAATTTGATAATAGGAGTAAATTAGAAAGTTGCTTCAAATTGCATGCTCCATCTGAATCACAAAAGAAAAAAATTGTGTTCAGTGTCCCTTTAAATTATGCAATTAATTTGTGCACTGGATAGCTTAAAGTGAATGTAAATTTTGATGAACCAGTGCCCGCTTTTTAATAACCCTTTTAAAAACAGGGCCACTTTCATTCATCAAACTTTACATTTCACTGGTTTTGTTAAAATACCTTTTCTTTGTGAAAGCCGCTCCAGCGCTTCCCCCGCCTGTCGCAAGCCTCTTCCTATTATCAGAAATGACAATCCCGTCCTTCCTCCAATCACCGCTTTGCTTTAGGCAATGATTCCCCCAGGGGGCGAAGTCATGATTGGAAGATGCCGGATTTGTCATTGCTGACGTATGAAGAGGCTTGCGACGGGCTGGAGAAGCGCTGGACTGGTTTTCAAGAAGAAAAGGTAAGTATTTTAACAAAAACCAGTGAAATGTAAAGTTTGATGAATAAAAAGTGCCCCTGTTTTTAATAGGATTTTTAAAAGCCGGGCACTCATTCCGCAAATTTTACATTCACTTTAAGTAACATTTATAGATGAGAGAATATTATAGTATTGCAAAGTATACCCCCCCCCCCCCAGCTACTTCATAATGCCACCTGGCTGGCAGCATTTTTTGTGGAGAATACTGTAAACGCGCGCACACACACACACACAAATTCACATACACATACAGACACATATATTTACATACATACAAACACACACACACATTGTTTTGCCATATGTACCACATATGTGGATATATACGTGTTGCAAGCTTTAACTTTACTAAGTTCCCTTTGTCAGGCAATCTGATTTACAACTAAAGCTGTATAAACAGTATAATGAGAGATGTAAAAAATGCATATGTTAAACTTGTGCATGTGTTATGTGAAAGTGGTCAAAGCTGTGTGAGAAGTGATGTATTTTTGTTCTGTTCAAGGGTCTGATATTCAAAACCTCACCGGTCAGGCGAGATATTCTTAGAAGCCTCGTCAGTACGGCAAGGCCCTTAAAACAATTTAGAAAGACAAGTTTTATCTTGAGAACTGATTATGTTACTATGTAGTGTTCTTTATGTAAAACAGAGACTTCTACATTACAATACAAGGTCTACAAAAATCCCAAAGATGTGTGATTTTTCTTCATGCCGGCAAGGTTTTGAATATCTGGCCCCAAGACACAGGGAGATCTTCTAAATCCTGCACCCTCTACAATTTCCCAGTTTCCCAGAGGGATGGTGGTAGATAGAGTGCAGCCCATTTAAAAGATGTACCTACAGTGTCTTTGAATACAATAAATACTTATTAACTGCTTGCCTGAGTACATTGATCCTATAATAGTTGATGGAAAATTATGCTTAACCCCTTCTTGACCAGAGCACTTTTCCATTTGTTGACTGATTTGGGACCAAGACTATTTTTGCATTTCTGTGGTGTTTGTGTTTAGCTGTAATTTTCCTCTTACTCATTTACTGTATCCACACATATTATATACCGTTTTTTTCGCCATTAAATGGACTTTTTAAAGATACCATTATTTCTTTTACAAAGATATGACGAGTCCACGGATTTCATCCTTACTTGTGTGATTTATCCTCCTGCTGACAGGAAGAGGCAAAGAGCACCACAGCAGAGCTGTATATATAGCTCCTCCCTTCCCTCCCAATCCAGTCATTCTCTTTGCCTTGTTAGTACTAGGAAGAGGTAAAGTAAGGTGTTAGTTTTATTTTCTTCAATCAAGAATTTTTTATTTTAAAATGGTGCCAGAGAGTACTATTTTTCTCAGGGAGAGTGAGAATCTTCTGCCCTGATGTTGATGATCTCAGCAAAACGTTTATCTGAGGTACATGATGGTTCCCACAGCAGCTGTAGATAGTGTAAGAAAATCTTCAGTGTGGAGAACGGTGTTTGCTGCAAACAAACTTTGAGGTATGTTCAGTCTTTATTCTGGAAAACTTGATATACAGAACGGGCTGACATTTTTTCCCTTAGGGGAAAGGGTAAGCAGTATACACTATGTACAAAAGGAAATAATGTACCTGGAATCCTTTTTATTTTTTTGTTAATCAAGTATGTGTTATAATTGGTGACTTATAAGAGGGGCTTGACGCTGGGAATTGCACTTGATCTATAGTGTTTTTAGAGGGCACAGGTTTTTTTGTCAGGAGACAAGAGCGACATGTTATTTTTTGGTTATGACCCACGCGGGTATTACGGAGCTTGTATGATGCCCATGGTGGGCAGGGCCTGTTTTTCGCATGCTCAGACACGCAATTCAGCCGGTTTGCAAGGGTGACACAACTTGATTCTAGTGAGGCCTAAGTTGTACCGGACTTCCTGAGGACTTGTAAAGCTACTCGAGCGACGGCAGTTTCATTCAGGGGCAGGTAGGCCAATAAAAAAATTATACTTATTTCTTGTGGTTTATATCTTTATTATTATTGATCTTGCAAGTGGGTGCAATACTGTTAGTGAGGTTTGGACACTTCCAAATATTTTTTATTACTATTTAGACGTTTTTTGAGCGTTTCAGTAAAATAGGTGCGCTTTTGAAATTTAAAGGCGCAGTACAGTGTCTTCTTTTGCATTAATTCTTGGCATAATTGAATTTAAAGCCAAGATATTTTTATATAGGACGACTATTATAAGTTTGCTAGTCTGTTTTAACATGTCTGACTCCGAGGAGGAAACTCCTTGTTCTATGTGTTTAGATGCCATTGTGGAACCCCCTATAACTTTGTGTCCCTCATGTACTGAGAGGGCCTTACAATGTAAAGCACAGATTTTATGTAAGGAAAATGTGTCTAAAGATGATTCTCAGGCTGCAGACCGGGTATTCCGTTCTCACCATCTCCTAATTTCAAGAAGATGTATCCCTTGTCTGACACTGTTCGGGACTCGTGGCAATCAGGGGTGCAGTCTGTTGGGGTGCAGTCTGTAATTCCCTGAAGACTCAGGATGTGTGGACTCAGTTGGAGTCCCTTCTTCCTATCAATATTCTGGAATTGAGAGCAATATTCAATGCGCTTCATGCATGGCCTCAGTTGGCTTCGGCCAAGTTCATTTGCTTTCAGTCGGACAACATCACGACTGTGGCTTACATCAATCATCAGGGGGGAACAAGAAGTCCCTTAGCGATGACAGAAGTATCCAAGATAATTTGATGGGCGAAGGCTCACTCTTGTTATTTGTCAGCAATACACATCCCAGGAGTGGACAACTGGGAAGCGGATTTTCTAAGCAAACAAACGTTCCATCCGGGGGAGTGGGTATTCCATCCGGAGGTCTTTGCCACTCTGATTCTCAGTTGGGGCAGACCGAAATTAGATCTGATGGTGTCTCATCAGAATGCCAAGCTCCCGAGATACGGATCCAGGTCGAGGGATCCCCAGGCTGAACTGATAGATGCCTTGGCAGTGCCTTGGTCGTTCAGCCTAACTTATGTGTTTCCACCATTTGCTCTCCTTCCCCGGGTGATTGCTCGGATCAAACAGGAGAAGGCTTCAGTAATTCTAATCGCGCCTGCGTGGCCTCGCAGGACTTGGTATGCCGATCTAGTGGACATGTCCTCTCTGCCGCCGTGGAAGCTTCCATTGAGGCAGGACCTTCTCATTCAGGGACCCTTTCAACACCCAAATCTAGTTTCTCTGCAACTGACTGGTTGGAGATTGAACGCTTGATTTTATCTAAGCGGGGGTTCTCTGATTCGGTCATTGATACTTTGATTCAGGCACGTAAGCCTGTTACTAGAAAGTTACGATATAAAATCATACAATAGGGTGCGCTATATTAATATACAAAGTATGTGCATATAAATGTGTGTAAGTGGATTGTGCTATTTGTATAAGTATTGGCACCTGGGTGAATAAAAACGCTAAAAATATATATAAGATGTCTTATTTAAAGTGTACACCTAAGGAACTGAATAGGTCTGGATAAATAGATAAGTGACTTCACATAAGCGATGGTGTGTATTTTACAAAAACTTCATCCCCTAAAAAAGTGTATACATATAAATCAAGTGATACAGTGTTACTTGTATTGAAAATAAATAGAATATGATGAAATATTATATTATTAAAAAATATATAAAAAAAAACACAATACAAACGATTTCACATATAGTGCAGAGTCATTGATAGATAGATGAAATAAACATTGTTGAAATCAATAATTCTGGAAGGCTGCTCCACTCCAAACCGGTGGTAAATCGGTTGAACTGAAAAAATAGAAAACAGAAAGAGAGAGCGCCTAATGGTGTAATATCGTCAAGATCAAGAGTGGTACAGGTATAAAAAGTCTCTGCCAAATGGATACTCACAAAGAGCTTGGCACTCGCAAGTAGTGCATATAGGCGGGCTGACCTTTATACAGCAGTCAGTACACTGAATATATGGTGGTCGTATCGGAAATCTGTAGTAATAGAAAAAGAAACACAAAAGACCAATAGTTAAATATCGTCTGAATCCGAAATGGGCACAGCAAAAGGCACGGTGTCAGCAAGATGTATACTCACAATGGAGTTGGCACTCCCAAGTAGTGCATTAGGGCAGGCTGACCTTCATACAGCAGTCAGCACGCTGATAGTTAGTAGCTGTAGTTGGTAGCTGTAGCTGTTATCGGCTTAGGCTTGTCCTCTGCTCACCGGCGTGTGTGCTGAATACTCAGCTATAGCTAGGCTGTTAGCTGTGGAAAGTAAATCCTCTAGGTATGCCGTGAACACACCCAGAGATGTACCTGAGGCTCGTTACAGGCTTCAGAAAACACAAGGTGCATACAAAATGGTAGGCCACTGAAAATGGGTGACTAAAAAGTTTTTAAAAAAAAACAAATTAGAGAAGGAAGTCAGCGGACAAAATGTTAGGTAAAAATAATCTAAAAAGGGTTTTATTTAAGAGCTATAACAACGCGTTTCTCGGCCGAATAAAGCTCACTGGCCGTTTCTTTTTTTTCTTTTTTTTTTTTTTTAATCTTCCATTGCCCTTTCCTTTTTTTTTTTAAATATATCTTTATTATCCAATTCAACATAACATTTCATTAAACAAAGACAGGTAAGGATTACCGAGGAAAAACCTCAGGGTTCCTTATAAGTGCATTACAATCAACACAATTATTAACAGTACCACAATATATTACATAGTCATACATACATTGGTTCAGATACTGCGTATTGGGCCAAAAAGGAAATTATTCTACAACACGAGTACCTCAGGTATCCCTGAAGATGTAATACAAACGATACACTTAGTCATAATGTCATATCATCATATTCTTATGCATAAATTCAAAACACCTTGCTCCAAACATTTAGATATATGTATCTAAATATATTAACAGAAAATAAAAGAAAAGTATTTCTATGAAGTCAATAATTGTTACTAAGGCCTTATTTGCATGATGAAATTGGGATTTTCTTATATCATAAAAATAAAAAGTAAAGAGAAAAGGGAAGGGAGAGAGAGGAGAGAAGAAAAGAAATGAGACGAGAAAAAAAGAAAAAAAAAAAAAAAAAGGGAATTTATCCTCCCGGTCCCCTCGCCCCCCACCCCCCCACCAACCTCCAATGGTTAACTACATAGGGTATTCCTTATTCGCTATGGCTTGTTCCATGTATATTGTACCTCTGAAGGGTGCAATTACCTGTCTCTGCATATTTTCTGGTAGGCTAGTAATTACACTTTTCCATTTGTAAAAAAACTTCTTAACTTGGGCTTCTGAGTTTACAGACGTGTCAATTTGTTCTAAAATAATTTGGTTTTGAAGCTTTTGCTTGAATTCTTTCAAGCTTGGGGCCTTTTTAGATTTCCAGTATTTTAAAATTAAAAGCCTTCCCGTGATAATTATGTTATTCAATTGGCGGATGTTTTTAAGAACTGTCTCTTCTTGATTGATAAAAAGGAAGACATTCTTATCTGTTATTTGAAAATTACATTGGTTAATTTTAGTAATCCAGTCACCTATCTTGTACCAAAATCTTAATTTTATAACAATGCCAGAAACAATGCTGTAGATCCACGCTATTACTCTTACACTTCTGGCATGGTGTCATAGATTTGTCCCATTTGGCCTTTACTTGTGGGGTAATATAGGCTCTATTTATAAATTTGGTATGTGTCTCCCTCCATGAGGAGGAGACTGTTGCTCTATCTATAAGTCTAAAACTTTCTTGGATTCTTTCTGGTGGCGTCAGCCAAATTTCTGCTAGTTTTTGTAGATTACTGGTACCGTTATTAGAGATAATCAGTCTATATATTGTTGAAATACTATGCCTACCTGCCTTGAAGAGCTTTAAGATGGGTTCTATAGGGTCCCAGGCGTCTATTGCCAGGTTATTTTGTAGTATTTCTTGTAGATAATGCCTAATTTGTAGGAAGGCATAGAATTCTTTGTTTTTTATCTCATAATCTTCCTTTATTTTAGCAAAGGTCTTACAGGTCCATGTATCTTTATCTATAAGTTGAAATACCTTGGTAATCCCTTTTTGAGCCCAGTTCTTAAATATACTTGTATCCAATGCTGGTACAAAGTTAGGGTTTCCCACTATAGGTAAATAGTTAGAAAAAGAGCTGTCAATATCTAAGGTGTGTAATATTTTTTGCCATGCAGTAATTACCATCTGTATGACGGGTAGGTCCCTAATTTTATGAGGTCTTTTATCTCTGGGGATGTGCAGAAGAGCATTGAGGGAAAATGTGTATACTAGGACTCTTTCTAATGGAAGGGCTGCATAATAGTCAGTTTCTGTCAGCCAATCTAAGGCGATCTTACCAATACAGACTAAGTTGTACGTTTCTATATCAGGTAGCCCCAACCCTCCTTCTGTTCTGAACAACATAAGTTTTTTATACGAGATTGCCTTCCTTTTTTCCCCCCAGAGAAATTGTATACACTCCTGTTTAAACCTAATAAGGTCCTTTTTTTTAATTATTATTGGTAAATTTTGCATTAGGTACAACAGTTTGGGGAATAGGAGCATTTTAATTAAATTAACTTTGCCTGTTAACGTAAGGTTAAATTTTGCCCACTTTTCCATATAGTATTTTATTTTAAGAAAGATTGGTGGGTAGTTAAGGTCATACCAATCTTCAAAATGAATTGACAGTTTGATGCCCAAATACGTGAAGTGGTCTTTTGTTTCTCTAAAAGGGGAAATTTGTAGTGAGTCCTTGTTTTTTTTGAGCCAATAAATTTCTGTTTTTGTAAGGTTTACTTTATAACCCGAAAATACCCCGAAATCACGTAGTATTTGGTTTAAAGTAGGAATATTTTTTTTTGTATTGGATAACAACACCAATAGGTCATCCGCATATAACAATGTTGTTATCTTTCTTTTGCCTATTTTGATCCCTTCCAATTCTTTCCTGAGCTGAATAGCCAGAGGCTCGAGCGCTAGATTGAATAAATAGGGAGACAATGGGCAACCCTGCCTTGAGCCCTTATATAGAGGAAAATAATCTGTAATAGTGTCATTGATAATAACTGCAGCAGACGATAGCTGGTATATTGCTTGTATAAATTGAAAGAAAGGGCCCTCGACTCCATATTTTTTCAATGCAGTAAATAGATGGTCCCAAGTTATGGAGTCGAAGGCCTTCTCTGCATCAATTGATACTATTGCTGCATCTAAATCTGTGGTATATAACTCCGTTTTTACTTGTTTATGATATATATTGAGTACTAGCTGTAGTTTACGTAAATTGCGTGATGAGTTTCTGCCTGGCATGAAGCCCACCTGATCTTTGTGTATAAGGGATCCAATAACGTGTTTAAATCTTTGTGCAATTATAGACATTAGAAGCTTATAATCACTATTTAATAGTGAGATCGGCCTATATGAGCCTATTTCCTCTGGGTTTTTGTTTTTTTTAAGAATCAAAATAATAAGTGATGCCGCAAAATATTTTGAACGTAAATTATTTTTGATAAAGAATTGATTAAATAAGGAGACTAATAAAGGTGCAATGTCCTCCGCTAACAATTTGTAGAGTTCTGCAGGGAGTTGGTCTGGTCCAGCGGCTTTATTAGATGCCAGTTTTTTAATTGCATTAGTTACTTCAAGTAAGGTGATAGGAAGGTTTAATTCGTCCAGACTTGATTTTTCTAGTCTTGGGACCCCGATTTTACCCCAGAACTCAGTTTTAGCTTGTGTATCGACTACTGTCTCGGAATAGACTTCCTTAAAATATTTACATATATAACTTTGAATTGCTGAGTTATTTGTAATACAGCTTTCTGTAGTCTTAATGGCTGTAATTGGCTCTTTTTTCTTTTTGGCTCTAGTTAAATTAGCTAGGGCTTTGCCTGCTTTACCCCCATGTCTATAAAAAAAAAACCTCTTCCTAAGATCATCTTGTGCCACCTTTTGTGTCAGAAATAATTCCCTTTCTTTTTTAACTTTTTGATATGATAGCCAAAGTACCTCAGATGGATCACTAATGTAAGAATTAAACACGTTACGTAACTGTGAGGCAAGCTCCAGATCCCTAGCCATTTGCTTTCTCTTTTGTACTACCAGATATGCTTTTATTTCGCCCCTAATCACGGCCTTAAAGGTCTCCCAAAGTAATTCTGTTTTAATTTCACTTGTTTCATTAGTCTGTTTGAATTCTATCCATTTTAGTCTTAGCCATGCCTTAAATTGTACATTTGACACAAGATGTCTAGGAAAGAACAACCTGCCCAAATTAATTTCTTGTGGGTTGCGTATTTTAATATGTAATGTGATAATAGCATGGTCTGAAATGAGTATTTCTTGTATTTCGGGTTTCAAATCTAGTCGCAGCATTTTGTCACTTACTAAGAAATAATCTAACCTAGACAATGTACGATGTGCGTGTGACTCACAGGAAAATTTTTTCAAGTCTGGATTTTGAATCCGCCAAATATCGTTAAGGTGTAGTAAGTTAGAGAAGTTCTTAAATATTTTAGCTTCTTGTTTACTATTTTTATTTAGTGATGGCTTCAATCTGTCTAATGTGGGGTATTTAACTATATTTAAGTCGCCTGCCACAATTAAGTTTTCTGAGAAGTAGGGTAGTAATTTTCTTTGTAACTTTCCCCAGAAGGCATTATCTGTTTTATTAGGGCCGTAGATATTGCAAAATGTAAATTTCGTCCCAGCTATTTCAAGTAGCATGATGAGATATCTCTCATCTTGGTCTATCTGCGTGTTAAGTATTTTAAATTGGATTTTTTTATGAAACAGAAAAGCGACCCCCTTTTTTCTATTCGAACAAGGTGTCCCCACTACTTTGCCTACCCAGTCAGTTTTAAGTTTACCTAGCTCAATTTCATTCAAATGCGTTTCTTGAAGAAAAGCAATATCTACTTTTAATCTTTTTAACTGTTTTAATATCTTTTTACGTTTCTGTGGCGAAGTTATCCCCCCCACATTCCAGGAAGCGAGATTAAGCTTATTGTTCATTTTTACATAGATATATTATCTGATAATGTAGCCTTTCCACGAGAGGAGGGGGAGTAGTGGGGGAAGAGGGGCGGGGAGGAGGAGAGAGGAAAGGAAAGAAAGGAGAGAAGAAAAAAAAAAAAAAAAAAAAAGGGGGAAAAAAGAAAAACAACCAAACACAATACAATTAAAAAAACAATAATACTGGACCGTATCGGTCTCCTTAGCTGAATTCAGTGCAAAAGGTATTGTAATTAAACATTCCATATTAACATATTCTTAAATGATTAGATATCAATCTATTTATTCCTAGTTGGTTTAAAGTGTGATATTTTTCAATTTAGCAAATTCTTTAGCTTCCTCTGGAGTGTTAAATATCTTATTTTCTCCCTCTGTTAAAATCTTAATCTTTGCTGGGTATATGACTGTGGCTTTAATCCCTGCCTGAATTAATTTCGTACATATTGGAGTTACTTCTTTCCGTTTTTGTGATGTCTCAGATGAGTAATCCTGAAACATTAAGATAGATTTACCTTCAAAGATTAATGGCGCTTTTTGTCTGTAACATTGCATAAATTTTACCTTATCCTGAAAGTTTAAGAATCTGGCTATAATTGGTCTTGCTTTAACTGTTCCATCTAGTGAGGTCCTAATTGGCCCTAGGCGATGGGCTCTTTCCACTATTAATGGTAGTAAATTAGGTGTTATTCCAAGTCTCTGGGGTATTAACAGTGAGACCAGGTGTATTAAGTCTTGGGGTTCGCTCGCTTCGGGTATACCCAAAATTCTTACATTGTTACGACGCGAGCGATCTTCTAAATCAGTTAATTTATATTGTAGGCTTTCTATCTGTGTGTTCTGTTCCTTCATTATATGCTCTTGCATTATCTTAGCGTCTTCTAAATCGGATATACGTTGTTCCGCTTCATTAAGTCTTAATGTAAATTGTTTAATTTCTGTTGTCAGATTATTTATATCTGTTTTGATTTGCTCAAATTGTGGTAGCATAAACTCCGCAATCTGTTTGATTATGTCCTGCGGCTCTGTGCTAGCAGAATCTACTGTAGGAGATATTAGAGGCAGATTCCCTGCATTATCAATGCTGGTTCTGTTTTTTTTATCTCTAGCTTTAACTGGCATATTTGGAGATTGTGTCTTGTAGTTAGTTATAAATCTCTCCATATGCTAAAAATTTAATGCAGTATGATATTACTTTAAAGAAAGAAAAATAGGGGAAAGAAGGCGAAAAAACAGTGCAAATAAGTGCTTAAATGGCAACTTTAAACAATAAGAGATTGTGAGTACATGTATTGGCCTATATCTTATATGTGTGTTTGTAGATAACTATACATGCCTATACATTCCCTTTTACACATGCAAATCAGTTGTCTTTATATATATTTATCAGAGCAATTTATCTCAAATCTATAGCTATTTCCAGCCCTAGTAAGCCTAGGTTTTACTCTTCTCAGGCCTTTTTGTTCTGTGCAAGAAAATATAAATAACTTATAGAGAACCTTTAGAGAAATATATGCAAAAAGGAAGATGTTATATGCATACCATAAGAATCAATAAAATGATCCCATACAGATGTTAACCCCGCAGTACCTGCTACAAATACTCTCTAGGTATTATATCTTAATTCTAAATTTAATTTCAATCTTAGTAAACCTAGGTTTCAATCTCTCAGGCCTTCTCTTTTGGTACAGTAAATAAATGTAAATAGCCTATGAGGGACCTTTAGCAAGTTATATACAATAAAAAGAAAATTTGTGCTAGTAAATCTAGTTGCAATAAGGTGGACCCCGCACAAAAAGAGAGGAATATTTCCCCCCCCCCCCCCCCTTCTTTTTTTTTTTTTTTTTTTTTTTCCCTTCTGGGGTTACTATCTCTGGTTAGAAGTGCAGGGTATGCCGGGTGTGTACAGCATGTAACTAAATTTTAGGAGACCCTTTTGTTGCTTTGCATTTAACCCCTTAATGACCACAGCACTTTTCCATTTTCTGTCCGTTTGGGACCAAGGCTATTTTTACATTTTTGCGGTGTTTGTGTTTAGCTGTAATTTTCCTCTTGCTCATTTACTGTACCCACACATATTATATACCGTTTTTCTCGCCATTAAATGGACTTTCCAGAGATACCATTATTTTCATCATATCTTATAATTTATTGTAAAAAAAATTATAAAATATGAGAAAAAAATGGAAAAAACACACTTTTTCTAACTTTGACCCCCAAAATCTGTAACACATCTACAACCACCAAAAAACACCCATGCTAAATAGTTTCTAAATTTTGTCCTGAGTTTAGAAATACCCAATGTCTACATGTTCTTTGCTTTTTTTGCAAGTTATAGGGCCATAAATACAAGTAGCACTTTGCTATTTCCAAACCATTTTATTCAAGATTAGCGCTAGTTACATTGGGACACTGATATCTTTCAGGAATCCCTGAATATCCCTTGACATGTATATATTTTTTTTTAGAAGACATCCCAAAGTATTGATCTAGGCCAATTTTGGTATATTTCATGCCGCCATTTCACCGCCAAATGCGATCAAATACAAAAAATCGTTCACTTTTTCACAAACTTTCGGTTTCTCACTGAAATTATTTACAAACAGCTTGTGCAATTATGGCATAAATGGTTGTAAATTTTTCTCTGGGATCCCCATTGTTCAGAAATAGCAGACATATATGGCTTTGGCATTGCTTTTTGGTAAATAGAAGGCCGCTAAATGCCGCTGTGCACCACACGTGTATTATGCCCAGCAGTGCAGGGGTTAATTAGGGAGCTTGTAGGGTTAATTTTAGCTTTAGTGTAGTGTAGCAGACAACCCAAAGTATTGATCTAGGCCCATTTTGGTATATTGCATGCCACCATTTCACCGCCAAATGCGATCAAATAAAAAAAAAAGTTCCCTTTTTCACAAACTTTTTGTTTCTCACTGAAATTATTTACAAACAGCTTGTGCAATTATGGCATAAATGGTTGTAAATTTTTCTCTGTTATCCCCTTTGTTCAGAAATAGCAGACACATATGGCTTTGGCGTTGCTTTTTGGTACTTAGGCCGCTAAATGCGCATCACGCGTATTATGGCTAGCAGTGAAGGGGTTAATTAGGTAGCTTGTAGGGAGCTTGCAGGGTTAATTTTAGCTTTAGTGTAGAGCTTAGCCTCCCACCTGAAACATCAGACCCCCTGATCCCTCCCAAACAGCTCTCTTCCCTCCCCCACCCCACAATTGTCCCCGCCATCTTAAGTACTGGCAGAAACTCTGCCAGTACTAAAATAAAAGCTATATTTGGGCTTTTTTTTTTAAGAAAAGGCATATTTACATATGCTGCTCTGTAGGACCCCCCTTTAGCCCCCAACCTGACTGATCCCCCACCAAACAGCTCTCTAACTCTCCCCCTCTGCCTTAATGGCCGCCATCTTGGGTACTGGCAGCTGTCTGCCAGTACCCAGTTTAGAATAAAATGACTGATATTTTTTATTTTTTCCCCTTTTCTGTAGTGTAGCTCCCTGCCCCAGCAAAGACCAACCCCCCACCCCCTCCTAGATACCTCCGATTTATATATATTATAATTTTAATACAGCATTTTTCAAACTTTTAATAAGTTATAGTTTCTGTAGTGTAGCGTTCCCACCCGCTCCCGCCCCGTGCACGCGCCCGCCCGCCGCCTCCCGTGCGCGCCCCCATCAGCCCTGCCCCCGATCCCGCCCCCCTCTACATTACCCGGCCCATCGATGGCCGCCCACCCGCCTCCCAAGTCGGCTCCCACCCACCAACGATACCGGCCATCGATGTCCGGTGCAGAGAGGGCCACAGAGTGGCTCTCTCTGCATCGGATGGCCAGACAGTGTTATTGCAGGATGCCTCCATATCGAGGCATCACTGCAATAACCGGAAAGCAGCTGGAAGCGAGCAGGATCGCTTCCAGCTGCTTTCCACACCGAGGACGTGCAGGGTACGTCCTCAGGCATTAACTGCCTTTTTTTTGAGGACGTACCCTGCACGTCCTCGGTCATTAAGGGGTTAACCAGTCATAATCATTCAAAAAAAGAAAAAAAGTAAATAAAAAAGCATTGAAAAAAAAAATTTTTTAGATTAATCTTTTTGGCAACAATACACAAATAATTGTTCAGCTTAGGATGAAGCCTTATTTAGGTAAGACTGCCAAGGTTAAAGTCCATCATGCACACATGAGATCTTCTTAAGACATATTTGTCCCTGTCTGTGTATGTAGCTGTCAGATCAAGGCAGTGTGTTTCCCTTAATTGATGCAGCAGATTGTTCCGTGGGGAAAAACCTTTTGAGTTTTTAGCCAGAGTTTTGACCGTTAAACAGTTCCAGGGTCTAGGATTGGTATTGCTGGGGAAAATCCTTTTGTATTTTTAGCCGGGATTTTAACAGTTAAGCAGTTCCTGCATCTAAGATTAATATTGCTGCAAGTTTCCTGTAAGTTCCCCAGAATGACAGTACTCTGTTCCCCCAAATATTCCTTTCTGAACCACCACCAAGGCTAATTATTGCTTTTAAGCCTTTCTCTGTAAACGTTGTGTAAGTGTCTCCCTTCTCTGCAGCTTTTCGCCCTTCACCAGCTCTCTTGCTAATGTCCATCAATTGCGGATGGGCTACTTTGTTCTGCAGTGTCTTTGGCAAGTTGCAGCTTTCTTATCTTATAACGTACCCCCCTCCGGTTACCTTACCCTTATCTAATTTGTTATGTTTTTCTTTCTTGGTGGCAATACCTCTCCCACTGTTTATCACTCAATACAATAATAATTATAAACAGATAAGACATATTCTTAACAAACATTGGCCAATAATACTTAGAGATCCCATTTTAAAAAATTTAGTAGATAGTTATCCCAAAATCGTATACACTAGGGCTCCTACTTTGAGGAGTAAGCTAGCTCCCAGTAAAAAAGTGAAACACATTTTTTCTAACAAAAAATCCAACAATAACACAAATTTTCTTAGTCACATAGGAGTCTACAAATGTGGGAAAAGAGGCTGTAATACTTGCAAATACATACCATCTGGTATGAAAAATTTTACCTCAAAAATAACCGGGGAAATTTTTCCTATCAAAAAATTCTTAAATTGTAATTCTATCTTTGTAATTTATGTCCTTGAATGTATATGTGGGGCCCAATACGTGGGTCGTACCTCAAGAAAAGCAAGAACTAGGTGGGGGGAACATTTACGCAATTGTAAAAATTGCAAAAAGAAAAAGATTAAACATAGTATACCAGAACATTGCCTGAACAAACATCAGGGCAATCCTGAAATTTTCAAATTTTATCCTATAGACTATATACCCCCTTCAACAGATTATAATAGAATTATTAAATTAAGACAACGTGAAACCTTCTGGATTCACAAGTTGAATACTCTGTGGCCTTCAGGGCTGAATTCTAACTTGGATCTGGCAGCATTTAACTAATAAACATAATTTTATTAAATTACCTACACTATTATCTGTATATTCTATACAGGCATAAAATAGTTTTCCCTGTAATGTGATGTTTTTAAATAGAACACACCAAATACATGCCATTTTTATTTAAAAGTACATAGTATCAGTTATATAGCACCATGTATTATAGGTACAAGAATTCTATCATACATAACATACTTATTACGGTCATTCATAACACAAGGACTTACACCAGTACATGACATTAAAGACTCGACTAGAATCTGTAATTTAATACATTATTAAAACAGCAGAATTACCAATTTGATGTCCAATTTCTATGGTTCATGTGGCCTCATTTGTCCCTACAATTTTTTGACCATTTTCTTTATTAAGACAGGATAATAATGAGCTGCTTATTATCCTGCTAAAGAACAAAATGTTGCCTCCGCGGTTTCTAAATTACATATTTTTTAACATTGTTTCCATGTATACACCATTTTCTTTTTTGTGATTATATGTAACGAAAGTATTTTGTTAGAATGTCAGCGAAATATTGTATTTTAAATGTAACAAAATGTTTGGTCATTTATTGGTGGATGTACCAACCAATCATGACCTTCCTATGTATTTTTAAATGTGGTTTTCCCGCTATACCTATACACTTACCTGATGAAATGGCCAGTGAGCTTTATTCGGCCGAGAAACGCGTTGTTATAGCTCTTAAATAAAACCCTTTTTAGATTATTTTTACCTAACATTTTGTCCGCTGACTTCCTTCTCTAATTTGTTTTTTTTAAAAAACTTTTTAGTCACCCATTTTCAGTGGCCTACCATTTTGTATGCACCTTGTGTTTTCTGAAGCCTGTAACGAGCCTCAGGTACATCTCTGGGTGTGTTCACGGCATACCTAGAGGATTTACTTTCCACAGCTAACAGCCTAGCTATAGCTGAGTATTCAGCACACACGCCGGTGAGCAGAGGACAAGCCTAAGCCGATAACGGCTACAGCTAACAACTACAGCTACTAACTATCAGCGTGCTGACTGCTGTATGAAGGTCAGCCTGCCCTAATGCACTACTTGGGAGTGCCAACTCCATTGTGAGTATACATCTTGCTGACACCGTGCCTTTTGCTGTGCCCATTTCGGATTCAGACGATATTGCACTATTGGTCTTTTGTGTTTCTTTTTCTATTACTACAGATTTCCGATACGACCACCATATATTCAGTGTACTGACTGCTGTATAAAGGTCAGCCCGCCTATATGCACTACTTGCGAGTGCCAAGCTCTTTGTGAGTATCCATTTGGCAGAGACTTTTTATACCTGTACCACTCTTGATCTTGACGATATTACACCATTAGGCGCTCTCTCTTTCTGTTTTCTATTTTTTCAGTTCAACCGATTTACCACCGGTTTGGAGTGGAGCAGCCTTCCAGAATTATTGATTTCAACAATGTTTATTTCATCTATCTATCAATGACTCTGCACTATATGTGAAATCGTTTGTATTGTGTTTTTTTTTATATATTTTTTAATAATATAATATTTCATCATATTCTATTTATTTTCGTAGGGGCCAGAAAGCTACGGCTACCTCTCTTTCTTTTTGGCTGAAGAGTATCATCCGTCTGGCATATGAGACTGCTGGACAGCAGCCTCCTGAAAGAATTACGGCTCATTCTACTAGGGCTGTGGCTTCCTCAAAATTATGCTTCTGTTGAACAGATTTGCAAGGCTGCAACTTGGTCGACTCTTCACACTTTTTCAAAATTTTACAAATTTGATACTTTTGCTTCTTCTGAGGCTGGTTTTGGGAGAAAGGTTCTTCAAACAGTGGTGCCTTCCGTTTAGGTTCCTGTCTTGTCCCTCCCTTTTATCCGTGTCCTATAGCTTAGGTATTGGTATCCCACAAGTAAGGATGAAATCCGTGGACTCGTCATATCTTTGTAAAAGAAAAGGAAATTTATGCTTACCTGATAAATTTATTTCTTTTACGATATGACGAGTCCACGGCCCTCCCTGTCATTTTAAGGCAGGTATATATTTATTTTAATTTAACTTTAGTCACCTCTGCACCTTTGGCTTTTCCTTTTTCTTCCTAACTTCGGTCGAATGACTGGATTGGGAGGGAAGGGAGGAGCTATATATACAGCTCTGCTGTGGTGCTCTTTGCCACTTCCTGTCAGCAGGAGGATAAATCCCACAAGTAAGGATGAAATCCGTCGACTCGTCATATTGTAAAATAAATACATTTATCAGGTAAGCATAAATTTTCTTTTTCATCATATCTTATAATTTACTATAAGAAATATATAAAATATGATGAAAAGATTGAACAAAACACACTTTTCTTTCTAATGACACGATGAGTTTACGGATCATATAATTACTATTGGGAATATCACTCCTGCCCAGCAGGAGGCGGAAAAGAGCACCACAGCAAAGCTGGTAAATATCACCTCCCTTCCCTCCAACCCCAGTCATTCTCTTTGCCTACGTTTGAGCAAGGAAGTGGTAGTTTTGCATACTAAGTTAGGGTTTCTCCCTAAAGTGGTTTCGGATAGGAACATTATTCAGGAGATTGTTGTTCCTCCTTTATGTCCTAACCCATCTTCTCATAAAGAACGTCTGCTGCACAACTTAGACGTTGTGCGTGCATTAAAATTCTATATACAGGCGACTAAGGATTTTCGCCAGTCTTCTGCTCTGTTTGTGGTTTTCTCTGGGAAACGTAAGAGACAGAAAGCTACGGCTACTTCTCTTTCTTTGTGGCTGAAGAGTATCATTCGCTTGGCCTATGAAACTGCTAGACAGCTGCCTCCTGAGAGAGTTACGGCTTATTCTACGAGGGCTGTTTCCTCTTCCTAGGCATTCAAAAATGAAGCTTCTGTGTAACAGATTTGCAAGGCTGCAACTTGGTCCTCTCCACACTTTTTCTAAATTCTATAAATTTGATAATTTTGCTTCGGCTGAGGCTTCTTTTGGGAGAAAGGTTTTTCAAGCAGTGGTGCCTTCGGTTTAGGTTCCCTGTCTTGTCCATCCCTTATCATCTGTGTCCTCTAGCTTGGGTATTGATTCCCAATAGTAATTAGATGATCCGTGGACTCATTGTGTCATTAGAAAGAAAACAAAATTTATGCTTACCTGATAAATTTCTTTCTTCCTTGACACAATGAGTCCACGGCCTGCCCTGTTTTTAAGACAGGCTTTTGTCATACTATAAACCTCAGACACCTCTGCACCTTGTTGCTTCCTTTCTCTCCTTTTACTTCGAGTACACAGAGTGGCTCCCTCTGCATCGGTTTGTAAAAAAATGGTATTGCAGGATGCCTCAATATCGATGCATCACTGCAATACCATAAAAGCGCCTGGAAGCGATCAGGATCGCTTCCATCGCTTGAAAGACCAGAGGACGTGCAAGGAACGTCCTTGGTCGTTAAGGGTGTTTTTTTTTTGTAGGACGTTCCTGGCACGTCCTCGGTTGTTAACCCCTTAAGGACAAGGCCATTTTTCAATTTCTTTCCCTTAAGGACCAGAGCTATTTTTACATTTCTGCGGTGTTTGTGTTTAGCTGTAATTTTCCTCTTACTCATTTACTGTACCCACACATATTATATAGCGTTTTTCTCGACACTAAATGGACTTTCTAAAGGTACCATTATTTTCATCATATCTTATAATTTACTATTAAAAATTTTATAAAATAAGAGGAAAAAATGGAAAAAAACACACTTTTTCTAACTTTGACCCCCAAAATCTGTTACACATCTACAACCACCAAAAAACAACCATGTTAAATAGTTTCTAACTTTTGTCCTGAGTTTAGAAATACCCAATGTTAACATGTTTTTTGCTTTTTTTTGCAAGTTATAGGGCATTAAATACAAGTAGCACTTTGCTATTTCAAAACCACTTTTTTTCAAAATGAGCGCTAGTTACATTGGAACCCTGATATCTGTCAGGAATACCTGAATATCCCTTGACATCTATATATTTTTTTTTAGAAGACATCCCAAAGTATTGATCTAGGCCCATTTTGGTATATTTCATGCCAAAATGCGATCAAATAAAAAAAATTGTTCACTTTTTCACAAATTTTTTCACAAACTTTAGGTTTCTCACAGAAATTATTTACAAACAACTTGTGCAATTATGGCATAAATGGTTGTAAATGCTTCTCTGGGATCCCCTTTGTTCAGAAATAGCAGACTTATATGGCTTGGCGTTGCTTTTTGGTAATTAGAAGGCTGCTAAAGGCCACTGCGCACCACACGTGTTTTATGCCCAGCAGTGAAGGGGTTAATTGGGGAGCATGTAGGGAGCTTGTAGAGTTAATTTTAGCTTTAGTGTAGTGTAGTAGACAACCCAAAGTATTGCTCTAGGCCCATTTTGGTATATTTAATGCCACCATTTCACCGCCAAATGCGATCAAATTTAAAAAAAAGTAACATTTTTCACAATTTTAGGTTTCTCACTGAAATTATTTACAAACAGCTTGTGCAATTATGGCACAAATGGTTGTAAATGCTTCACTGGGATCCCCTTTGTTCAAAAATAGCAGACATATATGGCTTTGGCGATGCTTTTTGGTAATTAGAAGGCTGCTAAATGCCGCTGCACATCACACGTGTATTATGTCTAGCAGTGAAGGGGTTAATTAGGGAGCTTGCAGGGTTAATAGGGTTAATTTTAGCTTTAGTGTAGAGATCAGCCTCCCACCTGACACATTTTTGGTATCCTTTTAGACACTCATATTCGCGCCAAACATTTCCTAGAATGTGTACTTAGCACCATCTAGTGGCGTATTATTTACAGAATGTGCTAAGTGCACATTCTAGGAAATGTTTGGCGCGAATATGAGAGTGTCTAAAAGGATACCAAAAACTAAGTGTAACAGATGGCATGACTAAGGGGTTAACCCCAAAACGTTGCTATTTTTAATAATGGATCTTGAATAAAGAAAATAATTTTTTACCATACTGTGCTGGTACAACCGTATTTTTGCATATTGTTTGGGGCATTGCAGTTACCCCTATACCGAGCACTAACAGTGGTGCTGTATTCCCACTTTCTTTGGACCGCCCACACCTCTGCACTCAGCAATCCATCGATGGCCGCCCACCCGCCTCCTACGTCGGCTCCCACCCACCAACAATTGCGGCCATCGATGTCCGGTGCAGAGAGGGCCACAGAGTGCCTCTCTCTGCATCGGATGGGGAAAAATGTTATTGCAGTGATGCCTCGATATCGAGGCATCACTGCAATAACCGGAAAGCGTCTGGAAGCGATTAGGATCGCTTCCAGCCGCTTTCAACCCCAACGTCGTACAGGGTACGTCGCTGGTCTTTAAAGACCAGTTTGTGCAAGACGTACCCTTTACGACGTATGTCGTTAAGGGGTTTAAGTGATGGTAAACTCTCCCCATTATAAAAATAGATCTGGAATGTTAGTGATATTGTCACATATCTGTTGTTCCTTTAAATCTCTCTCCTTACCTGGCTGAAGTTTTCCTAATAAATAGCACCTCCTCCATACAGGAAGTGCTTGGATATCATTACTGCTACCTAGCTTTGCCTGTGACTCTACTCAGAGAACCTTACTGCCTGTGTTTAAACTGTATCTTTTTTCCTCTGCAGTTTTTCAGGAGAACCCATTCTATTGCAGTTCCATGTATGCATAATTCTATCTGCCTAAAGTCCTGTTGGAAACTACTTTCTCAATGAGTACATTTAAAGTTTATTTGCTGTTTGCCTTTTCATTACAAAACAGCCGGATCTTTTTCCTACTCCAGCGGATTGATCTGCCTTCAGTGTTAGCTTCCTCACACTCTCTAAGCCTAAGGTAATCCCTTGCCATCCTGCTTATTTAGAATATTCTGCCTGATTCATCTAACAGTAAGGTTTGTGGACATTATTTTATTTTTTATTTTTTGCTGCTACCCAGGACTTATTCTCCATCAGTTTGTCCTGCATATACCTGTACCTTTGCCGGGACTTTATTATCTTAATTCAAATAGTTTGTCTCCTATTTATGGATTGATATCAGTTCCATTTTCTTTGACTTTTGCAGCTCTTATTCTTTGTTGGGCTTTATTTTTCATAAGTAAAACTTGTCTATATAAATTGCAGGTCTGTTTCTGATTTTTTCTTACCATAAAACCTAATTTCCTTACCTGCATAAATTAATTACTTAAATTTTATCTATGTATTCAAGATCATCTTTGCTAGTAACTAGTAGAACAAGTTATTTTTTAGTAGGGTTGTGATAGAAAATTAGACCTCAAGGGAGCCTATAATTTGGTGCGCATCAAAGAGGGTGATGAGTGGAAAACTGCCTTCTGCACCAGATATGGCTTATATGAATATCTTGTCATGCCCTTTGGGTTATGCAATGCTCCAGCCATTTTCCAATACTTTGTGAACGACCTCTTCCGAGATTTACTAGATGTGTGTGTAGTTATCTACTTAGATGTCATTTTGATATATTCTAAATCAGAACTTGAACACACCAAACATGTTCGATGGGTACTATCCAGACTTCGCACTCATTGCTTATATGCCAAACTTGAGAAATGTTTATTTCATTCAAAAGAGATCAGTTTTCTCAGATATAAAATTTCTCCAGATGGAATTCACATGGAGGATGATAAGATTAAAGCTATTAAAAATTGGCCTATACCTGAGAACCAGAATGCCCTCTACAGAAATTCCTAGGCTTTGCTAACTTTTATAGATAGTTTATTCGCAACTACTCAAGCATTGTCAAACCTCTCAACCGTTTAACTGGCACCACCCCTTTTATCTGGTCACAAGTAACCCAGAGTGCATTTGATGACCTCAAAATAACATTCACCTCTAAACCTATTCTCAGAATGCCAGATCCAGATTTACATTTCATCCTCGAAGTTGACTCCTCCGATTTTGCACTTGGTGCTATTCTGTCACAAAGACATCCGGATACCGGTGTTATTCATCCTGTTGCTTACCATTCGCAAACTCTATCTGACGCCTAGACCCATTATCTGAGATCTTATAGATCTTACTCTACTACCTTCTCACCTCCTAAAAGCCAGTAATGGCCTATTTTAAGAGGATCAGAGACTATACATTTCACCAACCTTGAGAGTGGAGGTACTTAAACAAATTCATGATACACCATTATCTGGTCATCCAAGTATACAAAGAACCCATGAACTCCTACAATGTGATTTCTGGTGGCCGAAAATGATTGAGGATATACAGAAATACATCACCTCTTGCCACGTATGTTCCACATCCCAAACCAAGTCGAACTCCACCATATGGCCTATTATCCTCTCTACCAATTCCTTCTCGTCCTTGGGCCTCAGTATCAATGGATTTCATCGTTGACCTTCCACCTTCACAAGGCTACACCACAATTTTTGTAGTGCTTGACCAGCTCACAAAAATGGCCCACTTTATTCCCCTGACAGGTCTCCCTTCAGCGCCAAAGATTGCTGAAGCTTTCATTCATAATATTGTTAAATTACAAGGTTTACCATCCAACATCATATCTGACAGAGGGGTACAATCACTTCAAAATTTTATAGAGAATTATGCAAAGCTCTATCCATATCAAATAGTTTTAGCAGTGCATACCATCCACAAACTAACGGCTTAACAGAAAGAACTAATCAATGGTTAGAACAGTACCTAAGATGTTTCACGACCCATCTACAGGACAATTGGTACTCTCTACTACCTCTGGCGGAATTTGCCTTCAATAATAACTACAGTCCAACAACCAAATACACTCCATTCTTTGGTTTTCATCCTGCATTCCACACTCTCACCAACCGTTCATCTCATAACTATGCAGTAGGACAGACCTTATCAAAGATCCAGGACACCATGTGGATTATTCAAGTTAACATTGCTAATGCACAAAAAAGACAAAGATTATATTATGACAATCACAGGTCTACTCCTCCGTCTTACCAAATTGTGGATAAAGTGTGGTGGTCCACTAAGAATTTGAAACTCCAAACTCCCTCCAGGAAACTAAGTAAGATGTTCATTGGACCCGTTGTTTCTCGAATAGTCAATAAGAATGCTGTAACATTGAAATTACCTCTTTCTCTCTGGATACATCCTACCTTTAACGTTTCTCTACTCAAACAATTTGTACCCAATCCTTACTCGCATCGGACCTTACCTTCTCCTGGCCCAGTAATGGTAGATGGTGAGCTTCAGATGTATTCTTGATTCCAGGATCTCTAGACGTCAACTTCAATACCTTGTGAGTTGGAAGGCGTATGACTCCTCTGAGGACTCCTGGATTCCTGCCACCCACCTTCATGCTCCACGCTTGCTTAGAGCTTTCCATCAAGCTCATCCCACTAAACCTGCTGCCCGCCCAGGAGGGCGTCCTTGAGAAGGGGGTCATGTATCATTTCTGCTGTTCCTTTAAATCTCTCTCCTTACCTGGCTGAAGTTTTCCTAATAAATAGTACCTCCTCCAGGAAGTGCTTGGATATCATTACTGCTACTTAGCTTTGCCTGTGACTCTACTCAGAGAACCTTACTGCCTGTGTTTAAACTGTATCTTTTTTTCCTCTGCAGTTTTTCAAGAGAACCCTTTCTATTGCAGTTTATTCCATTTCCATGTATGCATAATTCTATCTGCCTAAAGTCCTGTTGGAACCTACTTTCTCAGTGAGTACATTTAAAGTTTATTTGCTGTTTTCCTTTTCATTACAAAACAGCCGGATCTTCTTCCTACTCCAGCGGATTGATCTGCCTTCAGTGTTAGCTTCCTCACTCTCTCTCCTTGCCATCCTGCTTATTTAGAATATTCTGCCTGATTCATCTAACAGTAAGCTTTGTGGACATTATTTTATTTTTTGCTGCTACCCTGGACTTATTCTCCATTAGTTTGTCCTTCATATACCTGTACCTTTGCCGGGACTTTATTCTCTTAAAGGGACAGTCTACACCAGAATTGTTATTGTTTTAAAAGATAGATAATCCCTTGTTTACCCATTCCCTAGTTTTGCATAACCAACACAGTTATATTTATATATTTTTTTACCTCTGTGATTATCTTGTATCTAAGCCTCTGCAGACTGCCCCTTTATTTGTTCTTTTGCCAGACTTTCAGCTTAGCCAATCAGTGATGGCTCCCAGGTAACTTCACGTGCACAAGCACAGTGTTATCTATATGAAAAACATGAACTAACACCCTCTAGTGGTGAAAAACCTGTTAAAATGCATTCTTAAGAGGCGGCCTTCAAGGTCTAAGAAATTAGCATGTGAACCTCCTAGGTTAAGCTTTCAACTAAGAATACCAAAAGAACAAAGAAATCATGAAAGTTTATTTTGGACTAGACTGTCCCTTTAATTCAAATAGTTTGTCTCCTATTTTTGGATTGATATCAGTTCCATTTTCTTTGACTGCCTTGTTTTACTTCTGCAGCTCTTATTCTTTGTTGGGCTTTATTTTTCGTCAATAAAACTTGTCTATATAAATTGCAGGTCTGTTTCTGAGTTTTTCTTACCATAAAACCTAATTTCCTTACCTGCATACATTCATTACTTAAATTTTATCTATGTATTCAAGACCATCTTTGCTAGTAACTAGTAGAACAAGGTTTTTTCAGTAGGATTGTGATAGATATTTTTGATGGAGTTTAATTCATCAGTTGGAATGAAAATGCACTATAACTTACTTTTTAATATATATATATTTATTTATAATCGCGTTTGTAACGCGTTTGTCACCATCGTCATTTGCGCGCGCTGACAAACGAAACCCATTTATATTGAGGTACCTTGCATTCCTGTTGGCTGAAATTTTTAAATCAGCCAATAGGATTGCAGTAGCTCTCATCCTGTTGGCTGTTTTCAAAATTTCAGCCAATAGGAATGCTAAGTACCTAAATGGGGTACCTTGCATTCAATATTCAGTATGCGCCGGCGATTGCATGAAGAGGATCCTCCACGCCGGTCCTGCTCTGCGACCGCCAGTCCTGCTCTGTGATTGCCGGTTATGCTCTGTGACCGCCGGTCTGCTCCACTATCGCCGAGCCTGCTCCGCGGTCACCTCTGCGCCGCATTCCCTCCGCTGGATGAAGATGTTGCCGCCTGGAAGAAGACCTTCACCTCCGGACTTAAGGAACTCTGAGTACCTATTTTGGGGTTAGACTTATTTATTTTTTTTGGGGTGTTTTTTTTTTGTTGTTGTTAGGGGGCAGCAAAAGAGCCGATTGCCCTTTTAAGGGCAATGCCAATACAAATGCCCCTTTAGGGGCAATGGGTATCTTACGTTTTTTAGACTTAGGTTTTTATATTTTGGGTGGTTGTGTGGGTGGGGGGGTTTACTTTTAGGGGGTACTTTGTAATTTTTTTAGGTAAAAGAGCTGTTTAACTTAGGGCAATGCCCTACAAAAGGCCCTTTTAAGGGCTATTGGTAGTTTATTGCTAGTATTGGTAGTTTATTGCTAGATTAGGCAGTGTGTTTATTTTTTTGGGGGGGTTAGATTAGGTTTATATATGTTTTATTCTTCATCATTTCGTTTATTTTTTTCAGTAATTTTAAATAGACTGCACTCTGGGCAGGCTTATCGCTAAGTATGTGTGTGTATGTATGTATGTATGTATATATATATATATAGAACAATCAAAGGTCTGAGACCTCTGATGAAGCGCATGTGCGCATGCGCAAAACACGTCAGGTGTTTTTGCTCTCGCTTCACCTTTTGTACCTGCACTTTGCCAATAAACTGGTTTTGAACTGACCTTGGATGTAGCTTCGGTCTCAATGCTTCCCGCCTTTGGGGATTTCTTGCCTTTTGTGTATATATATATATATATATATATATATATGTACACCCCTCACATTTTTGTAAATACTTTATTATATCTTTTCAAGTGACAAAATATATATATATATATATATATATATTTATTTATTTCAGTCAAATTTCCACTTCACTCCACCGCCCACTTCAAAAGTAAATTTTTCTGTGAGCCAACGGATTAAATTGTTGTCCAATCAGAGCTCTAGCTACCACCAAAGTGCCATATGGGGAGAGTGCTGATTGAAGAACAATTTAAGTATCTGTTAGTCCATTCTTTGACAGTTCCTGTTGCCTGTACAAAAAGACAATGCTAACATCTCATATGGAATTGGTTTATACAGCATAACTGCAACATGTGATCCAAGATTGTTTTCATAAAAAGTCACTTTAAAGGCAAAAATGTATATTGTGTATGTGAAAAAAGCACTACTTAAATGTTATTTTTCGTCATGTAAAAAAACATTCATTTTTACATTGACATGAAGTGTTTTGTTTCTGCATAAATAGAAGTTCACTGGCTGAAAAGGAAAACTACATTTCTATTGGTTGCTGGTACCATACCCCACAGGTGTTTTTATTTTGTGTGCAAGAACACATATTAAAAAAAAAAAAAACAGTAATACATTTTAAAATATCCTTTTCCAGAAGCAACAAGTAAAGCAATAAAAAGTTGTGTAAAGAAAAAAAAAAAAATGCTTGCTTCATGCACACTAGGTTGAAACACCATATTCTGTAACCAAAGTATTTTAACAGATAGTTACAGATGCAAGTTATAGAGTGATTGCATAAGTCAATGGACCAACATATTTACAGCTGGCACTAGATGACTACAAGTAAGGGAGATAAGATAAGTATACTCATCAGTGTTTGCAAATCATAAATAAAATACCTTTAAAGGACCAGTAAATACAGTAGATTTGCCAAATCAACAAATGCATGATAACAATACAATGCAATAGCACTTAAGGATAGATTTTTCAAAGGCTAGGCGAACTTTGTATGTGCTGCGCCTGTAACTGCGCCCCAGCTCGCCTCCGGAGAAGCGCACATGTGTGCCTGAATTTATAAAAAAAAAATAGACGTAACTTTGCGCAGGTGAACTGGGGTGTAATAATTATAAATTCCACCTGTCGGAAAGCTTATATACAGTATATTATATAATGTTTCTGTGCTGTTTTTGCCATATGTTGATAACTTAAGATTGCAAAAATAAATATATCAATATATTGAGATATATATATATATATATATATATATATAACTGTTGGTACCCATATGCGCCTGTAGAAGCGCAAATTTCTGGCAATAACAGTCTCTTCTTGGCGCTGTGTCTTTGAAAATTAGTTAAAAGAAGAAAGTACTACATCGGATGTTAAATCATGTATTATAAGGGTGTTGGCCTCAGTCTGTATGGCGAAATATACAACACGCAATTGAAGATGAAATTTCAGTTCCCTATCGGTGCAAAGCAATGATAAATAAGAAACTGGGCGTATTTGTAGGTCGGGCTGTTAAATTACGCCTATTACTAATGTATATTGTTGCACTCGGGAGCACACCCGTGCGCCTAGCCGAATGCAAGCGGATTGCGAAGAAGTTTTTCAGATTTGCGCAATTATAGGCGCAGCGTGCTTTGATGAATATGACGATCAGTTCGTATGCGCAATTTTGGACATAATTATAAGAAAATGACTTTGTTAAATCTAGCCCTTAGTCTAAACTTCAAATGAGTAGGAGATTGCTTTCTGGCAAATTTCAAAGTTATATCTATTTCCACTCCCCTTGAATCATGTGACAGCCATCCGCCAATCACAAATGCATATACGTATATTCTAGGAACTCTTGCACATGCTCAGTAGGAGCTGGTGACTCAAAAAGTGTAAATATACAAAGACTGTGCACATTCTGTTAATGGAAGTAAATTGGAAAGATATTTAAAATTGCTGCTCTATCTGAATAATGAAGGTTTAATTTTGACTTGAGTTTCCCTTTAAAACATTTAGGGGTTTATTACAATCCTTTAGAAACATTTATATACAGAAAACCACCATTAATGTACTGTATATGGGTATTTAGTGGATGACTACTCATTTGATATGTTTTTATAAAGGATTTGAATATAGGTCTTTCTTCTGTTATGTGTGATCAGTCCACGGGTCATCATTACTTCTGGGATATAACTCCTCCCCAACAGGAAATGCAAGAGGATTCACCCAGCAGAGCTGCACATAGCTCCTCCCCTCTACGTCAGTCCCAGTCATTCTCTTGCACCCAACGACTAGATAGGATGTGTGAGAGGACTATGGTGATTATACTTAGTTTTTATGACTTCAATCAAAAGTTTGTTATTTTAAAATAGCACCGGAGCGTGTTATTACTTCTCTGGCAGAGTTTGAGGAAGAATCTGACAGAGATTTTTTACTATGATTTTAACCGGAGTCGTTAAGATCATATTGCTGTTCTCGACCATCTGAGGGAGGTAAAGGCTTCAGATCAGGGGACAGCGGGCAGATGAATCTGCATTGAGGTATGTGGCAGTTTTTATTTTCTGAATGGAATTGATGAGAAAAGCCTGCCATACCGTTAAAATGACATGTATGTATACACTTCAGTATTCTGGGGATGGTATTTCACCGGAACTACTGTGTTAAAGGTCACTTATCCTTTTAATAACTATTCTCATGTTAAACGTTTTTGCTGGAATGTAGAATCGTTTACATTGCTGAGGTACTGTGTGAATAAATATTTGGGCATTATTTTCCACTTGGCAGTTTTTTGCTTTAATTGTGACAGTTTCGTTTCTCTTCACTGCTGTGTGGGAGAGGGAGGGGCCGTTTTTGGCGCTCTTTGCTACGCATCAAAAAATTTCAGTCAGCTACTTTTATATTTCCTGCATGATCCGGTTCATCTCTGACAGATCTCAGGGGTCTTCAAACTTCTTTGAAGGGAGGTAAATTCTCTCAGCAGAGCTGTGAGAATTCTTATAGTGACTGTGAATAAAAAACGTTGTTTTGTTTTCTTATGTACAAATTTAATTAGTGTTGTTTTTTTTTACTAATGGGAACAAACCTTTGCTAAAAGTTGGGTTGTTTTAAAGTTTGATGCTATAACTGTTTTTCAGTTCATTATTTCAACTGTCATTTAATCGTTAGTACCTCTTTGAGGCATAGTGCGTTTTTTTGCTAAAAAAGATTATAACCAAGTTGTAAGTTTTTTTTTGCTAGTGTGTTAAACATGTCTGACTCAGAGGAAGATATCTGTGTCATTTGTTCCAATGCCAAGGTGGAGCCCAATAGAAATTTATGTACTAACTGTATTGATGCTACTTTAAATAAGAGTCAATCTGTACAATGTGAACAAATTTCACCAAACAGCGAGGGGAGAGTTATGCCGACTAACTCGCCTCACGCGACAGTACCTGCATCTCCCGCCCGGGAGGTGCGTGATATTTTGGCGCCTAGTACATCTGGGCGGCCATTACAGATAACATTACAAGATATGGCTACTGTTATGACTGAAGTTTTGTCTAAATTACCAGAACTAAGAGGCAAGCGTGATCACTCTGGGGTGAGAACAGAGTGCGCTGACAATGCTAGGGCCATGTCTGATACTGCGTCACAGCTCGCAGAGCATGAGGACGGAGAGCTTCATTCTGTGGGTGACGGTTCTGATCCAAACAGATTGGACTCAGATATTTCAAATTTTAAATTTAAATTGGAGAACCTCCGTGTACTACTAGGGGAGGTCTTAGCAGCTCTCAACGATTGTAACACCGTTGCAATACCAGAGAAACTGTGTAGGTTGGATAAATACTTTGCGGTACCGGCGAGTACTGACGTTTTTCCTATACCTAAGAGACTAACTGAAATTGTTACTAAGGAGTGGGATAGACCCGGTGTGCCGTTCTCACCCCCTCCAATATTTAGAAAGATGTTTCCAATAGACGCCACCACTCGGGACTTATGGCAAACGGTCCCCAAGGTGGAGGGAGCAGTTTCTACTTTAGCTAAGCGTACCACTATCCCGGTGGAGGATAGCTGTGCTTTCTCAGATCCAATGGATAAAAAATTAGAGGGTTACCTTAAGAAAATGTTTGTTCAACAAGGTTTTATATTACAACCCCTTGCATGTATCGCGCCGATTACGGCTGCGGCAGCATTTTGGATTGAGTCGCTTGAAGAGAACCTTAGTTCCTCTACGCTAGACGACATTACGGACAGGCTTAGAGTCCTTAAACTAGCTAATTCTTTCATTTCGGAGGCCGTAGTACATTTAACCAAACTTACGGCTAAGAACTCAGGATTCGCCATACAGGCGCGCAGGGCACTGTGGCTAAAATCCTGGTCAGCTGATGTTACTTCTAAGTCCAAATTACTTAATATACCTTTCAAGGGGCAGTCCTTATTCGGGCCCGGTTTGAAAGAAATTATCGCTGACATTACGGGAGGTAAGGGCCACGCCCTACCTCAAGACAAGGCCAAAGCTAAGGCTAGACAGTCTAATTTTCGTCCCTTTCGGAATTTCAAAACAGGAGCAGCATCAACCTCCACTGCACCAAAACAGGAAGGAGCTGTTGCTCGTTACAGGCAAGGCTGGAAGCCTAACCAGTCCTGGAACAAAAGCAAGCAGGCCAGGAAACCTGCTGCTGCCCCAAAGACAGCATGAACCGAGAGCCCCCGATCCGGGACCGGATCTAGTAGGGGGCAGACTCTCTCTCTTCGCCCAGGCCTGGGCAAGAGATGTTCAGGATCCCTGGGCACTAGAGATCATATCTCAGGGATACCTTCTAGACTTCAAATTATCTCCCCCAAGAGGGAGATTTCATCTGTCAAGGTTGTCAACAAACCAGATAAAGAAAGAAGCGTTTCTACGCTGCGTACAAGATCTGTTAACAATGGGAGTGATCCATCCGGTTCCGTGGTCGGAACAAGGACAAGGGTTCTACTCAAACCTGTTTGTGGTTCCCAAAAAAGAGGGAACTTTCAGGCCAATCTTAGATTTAAAGACTCTAAACAAATTCCTAAGAGTTCCATCGTTCAAAATGGAAACTATTCGGACAATCTTACCCATGATCCAAGAGGGTCAGTACATGACCACAGTGGATTTAAAGGATGCTTACCTTCACATACCGATCCACAAAGATCATCACCGGTATCTAAGGTTTGCCTTCTTAGACAGGCACTACCAGTTTGTAGCTCTTCCATTCGGATTGGCTACGGCTCCAAGAATCTTCACAAAGGTTCTGGGTGCCCTTCTAGCGGTACTAAGACCGCGAGGGATTTCGGTAGCTCCGTACCTAGACGACATTCTAATACAAGCTTCAAGCTTTCAAACTGCCAAGTCTCATACAGAGTTAGTTCTGGCATTTCTAAGGTCGCATGGATGGAAAGTGAACGAAAAGAAGAGTTCTCTCTTTCCTCTCACAAGAGTTCCATTCTTGGGGACTCTTATAGATTCTGTAGAGATGAAGATTTACCTGACAGAAGACAGGTTAACAAAACTTCAAAATGCATGCCGCGTCCTTCATTCCATTCAACACCCGTCAGTAGCTCAATGCATGGAGGTGATCGGCTTAATGGTAGCGGCAATGGACATAGTGCCTTTTGCACGCCTACACCTCAGACCGCTGCAATTATGCATGCTAAGTCAGTGGAATGGGGATTACTCAGATTTGTCCCCTACTCTGAATCTGAATCAAGAGACCAGAAATTCTCTTCTATGGTGGCTTCATCGGCCACACCTGTCCAGGGGGATGCCATTCAGCAGGCCAGACTGGACAATTGTAACAACAGACGCCAGCCTACTAGGTTGGGGCGCTGTCTGGAATTCTCTGAGGGCTCAGGGACTATGGAATCAGGAGGAGAGTCTCCTTCCAATAAACATTCTGGAATTGAGAGCAGTTCTCAATGCCCTTCTGGCTTGGCCCCAGTTAATAACTCGGGGGTTCATCAGGTTTCAGTCGGACAACATCACGACTGTAGCTTACATCAACCATCAGGGAGGGACAAGAAGCTCCCTAGCAATGATGGAAGTATCAAAGATAATTCGCTGGGCAGAGTCTCACTCTTGCCACCTGTCAGCAATCCACATCCCGGGAGTGGAGAACTGGGAGGCGGATTTCTTGAGTCGCCAGACTCTTCATCCGGGGGAGTGGGAACTTCATCCGGAGGTCTTTGCCCAAATACTTCGACGTTGGGGCAAACCAGAGATAGATCTCATGGCGTCTCGCCAGAACGCCAAACTTCCTCGCTACGGGTCCAGATCCAGGGATCCGGGAGCAGTTCTGATAGATGCTTTGACAGCACCTTGGAACTTCAGGATGGCTTATGTGTTTCCACCCTTCCCGCTGCTTCCTCGTTTGATTGCCAAAATCAAACAGGAGAGAGCATCAGTAATTCTAATAGCACCTGCTTGGCCACGCAGGACTTGGTATGCAGATCTAGTGGACATGTCATCCTGTCCGCCTTGGTCTCTACCTCTAAGACAGGACCTTCTGATACAGGGTCCATTCAAACATCAAAATCTAACTTCTCTGAAGCTGACTGCTTGGAAATTGAACGCTTGATTTTATCAAAACGTGGTTTTTCTGAGTCGGTTATTGATACCCTGATTCAGGCTAGAAAGCCTGTTACCAGAAGGATTTACCATAAAATATGGCGGAAATACCTATACTGGTGCGAATCCAAAGGTTACTCCTGGAGTAAGGTTAGGATCGCTAGGATATTGTCTTTTCTACAAGAAGGTTTAGAAAAGGGTTTATCAGCTAGTTCATTAAAGGGACAGATTTCAGCTCTGTCCATCTTGTTACACAGACGTCTGTCAGAAAATCCAGACGTCCAGGCCTTTTGTCAGGCTTTAGCTAGGATCAAGCCTGTGTTTAAAGCTGTTGCTCCACCATGGAGTTTAAACTTAGTTCTTAACGTTTTACAGGGTGTTCCGTTTGAACCCCTTCATTCCATTGATATAAAAATGTTATCTTGGAAAGTTCTGTTTTTAATGGCTATTTCCTCGGCTCGAAGAGTCTCTGAGTTATCAGCCTTACATTGTGATTCCCCTTATCTGATTTTTCACTCAGACAAGGTAGTTCTGCGTACTAAACCTGGGTTCTTACCTAAGGTAGTCACTAACAGGAACATCAATCAAGAGATTGTTGTCCCATCCTTGTGTCCAAATCCTTCTTCAAAGAAGGAACGTCTTTTACACAATCTGGATGTAGTTCGTGCCCTCAAGTTCTACTTGCAGGCAACTAAAGATTTTCGCCAAACTTCTTCCTTGTTTGTCGTTTACTCTGGACAGAGGAGAGGTCAAAAAGCTTCTGCTACCTCTCTCTCTTTTTGGCTTCGTAGCATAATACGTTTAGCCTATGAGACTGCTGGACAGCAGCCTCCTGAAAGAATTACAGCTCACTCCACTAGAGCTGTGGCTTCCACTTGGGCCTTTAAGAATGAGGCCTCTGTTGAACAGATTTGCAAGGCTGCAACTTGGTCTTCGCTTCATACTTTTTCCAAATTTTACAAATTTGACACTTTTGCTTCTTCGGAGGCTATTTTTGGGAGAAAGGTTCTTCAGGCAGTGGTTCCTTCTGTATAATGAGCCTGCCTATCCCTCCCGTCATCCGTGTACTTTTGCTTTGGTATTGGTATCCCAGAAGTAATGATGACCCGTGGACTGATCACACATAACAGAAGAAAACATAATTTATGCTTACCTGATAAATTCCTTTCTTCTGTTGTGTGATCAGTCCACGGCCCGCCCTGTTTTAAGGCAGGTAAATATCTTTTAAATTATACTCTAGTCACCACTTCACCCTTGGTTACTCCTTTCTCGTTGATTCTTGGTCGAATGACTGGGACTGACGTAGAGGGGAGGAGCTATGTGCAGCTCTGCTGGGTGAATCCTCTTGCATTTCCTGTTGGGGAGGAGTTATATCCCAGAAGTAATGATGACCCGTGGACTGATCACACAACAGAAGAAAGGAATTTATCAGGTAAGCATAAATTATGTTTTTTGCAATTCAGTACTTAAAGGGACACAAAAAGTGAAAAAAAGCTCTAATGTGCTAGAATATTTTATTGCCTGTATATAAGTATCTGTTAAGCGCCTGGAATTGGGTTAAACACATAGTTTATGTCAGTTTCAGAGCAGCAATGCACTACTCTTGTAAACCAATGACAAGAAGCATTGTGCGTAGCTAGCAATCTCCAGCTAGCTACTAGTAGTTCATTAACAAAGACTACTAAGAGAACAAAGTACATTTGGTTATAGAAGTATAAACTGAATAGTCTCTTAAAATTGTTTGCACCATCTGAATCATGAGTTTAATTTTGACTTTCATGTCCCTTTAATTGCTAATATGCCATATGAATATATAAAAATACTTTCATTTCCCCTTGTAAATGTTCCGTTCCTTCTTGTATTAATGACATTTATCTGTTTAAAATCTGAGAAAGATGAGACATAAAAGCACAGTAAGGTTAAATTAAACTTTCATAATTCAGATAGAGCATGCCAGTTTAAACAACTTTTTAATCTATTTCTATTGTCAAATTTGATTAGTTTACTTGATATCCTTTGTTGAAGAGTAGGCTCCGGAGCAGCAATACAGGTGAGCACATTTGGGGCCAGATTACAAGTTGAGCGCTAAATATTGCTTACCCTAAAGCGATATTTGCTCATGAAAATGTGCGCTGGTATTACATGCGAGGTGCACTGCGAATGACACCTTGCATTCAAATTACACGGAAGCATTGTGCTCATGAGAACGTGATTCCATAGGCTCTAAAGGGAGCTTCGTTCTCATGCTGTTAGACATCGTAGGAGAACTAGTGCAGTGAAGGGGATAAGTCGCGCAGCTAAGTTAAATCTATATGAATATATACATATATATTTATGTGTATATACACATTATTACATATATATATATATATATATATATATATATATATATATAAAAATTAACAAAAAAAATAAGAGGATAAGCACTAATCTGTGCAAGAATAAAATGAAAGTGCTCGAGACTAAGGTGCACTACTACCAATACACCCAGAAATAGTATACATACAAATATAAGACTCCGCACTTAATATAAGTAAATAATGAATGCATAAATGAGCAAGAAAAACTATTTAATGAAAATAAAGCAAACAATTCCTAAGTTGCACTACATACTCAAAACCAAATGCAACAACCATAGTAGCGCTAGTGGTTCCAGCTGTGCTCAGTATATGTAAACAGAGCTGGATACTTGCACGCTGCTTTGGACTGCTGAGAGTTTGACATATACGGAGCACAACTGGAACCACTAGCGCTACTGGAGGCTTGACTAAGGACAGTGTCTTCTTGTTATCCTGACACGGCTTGGGTGAGATCGCTCATAGAGCGTTACACTGGCATATCGGTGCGGCATTACTATAACAACGAGTTTATGCATGCATTGAAACATATTGCTACATTCTTGTGACAATTACTACATTTGATGTATGAGCTGCTTGAAATGTATGAACTGCTACAATCATTATACTGTGATTCCTTGCCAAACTTATCATCTTTGTGACTGCCAGCTGATTAACCATTGCATCTGTCATTGCATGAACTGCTTATAGTGCATGAACTGCTTTAACCCTGCTTCTTCAGTGCTTGTATCCTGTACAGACATACCCATGGTTTTTCATATATAACCAGGGTTTTGCATTTTTTGCTCTCAATCTGACTTCCTCCACCTCATTGCTGCTTGATAACTGTGGACGCCCAGTTTGTATGTTTGTATGTATGGTTGTTGCATTTGGTTTTGAGTATGTAGTGCAACTTAGGAATTGTTTGCTTTATTTTCATTAAATGGTTTTTCTTGCTCATTTATGCATTCATTATTTACTTATATTAAGTGCGGAGTCTTATATTTGTGTGTGTGTGTATGTATGTATATATATATAAGGAGTGCACTCGCCAGGACTTTTCACAAGTTTAATTCCAAAATGTGAACGTTTTCGGGGGGTTAGCCCCTTCTTCAGACATACAAAGATACAATAAGCACAAACCCACACCAGACACCCTTAAGTAGATAGGTCAACCAATCATTAGCTCTCCAGGTAGGGTGCCACCCACACAGTGTGGACACTCCCCTAGCAACCAATGGGACTGACCTAGACTAAACCACAGTGATTCAAATATATACATATAAGTACAGCAGGATAAGAGACACATAGTATGCAACTGTATGTAATATATCATCATAATACGATAGAGCATAGTGTAGGCACAAATAAAAGAAAAGACAAGCCAACCAAACAGTTACAAGTAAGCCCAAAGTTGCTGTATGGGCCATTTTAGCGACCAGATAACTGTATCTATTCTCTAGGCAACATTGTTTAATTGGCTTTTGATTTTTTGATCTTTTGATTTTTTTACTTTTTGATATGTGATATACTGGTCGCTAAAATGGCCCATACAGCAACTTTGGGCTTACTTGTAACTGTTTGGTTGGCTTGCCTTTTCTTTTATATATGCATTTACATAAATATTTACAGGGAACACACAGTTCCCATAGACCGCTATGTAAAGGCACTTTTCAGTGTCGCTTTTTTTCTAACACCCCACACACCCGCCACTTTTAACCCCTAGAAATTGCTTCATGCAGTATTTTATTTTTATGGAAAAAAAATGGTAAACTTATTTTTTCATAAAAAAAATAAGACTCTTTATTTAAGGGCCAATTGGCGCACTTTTAGAAAATTAACCAGAGCTTGCGGTAGCAATAACCGGCCACTTGTAATGGCTGGTTATTAATCGAGCGCCCGCAAACTAGCAAATTTTGCAATAAATTAGAGCGCCACTTGTAATCTAGCCCTTGGTGAGCCAATGAAAAGAGGCGTATATGTGCCCCTACTAATCACCAACCTACCTATATATGCTCTTCAACAAAAAAAACTTGATCTGAATCATAAAACTATATTTTTTCTTAACTGTCCCTTTAATTGCTTTACCAACACTAGTCTGATTTCAGTGTGTAACATGACTTCATATTCGCTCTCAAGATTGTAAACTCTTGAAATATTCACAAGCTCAGCATTATTAGCTGTTGTAAAATATTTCTTTAACTTAAGTGCCATATAAATAGTTTTGCATGGTGGTGAAAGAGGCTATAAAGCAGTTCAAAAGGATTATGCTATACTGGAGTAGATTAATCTAGATGCAGCAACTAAACACAGAGCTATCACAATTAGAACTGCAATTACCACAAGAAACAATATAAACAAGTCTCATAAAGCAATAAATCAGACACACAAAATAATAAAACAAGATAATCCAAAGAATACCAAAGGCAAAGTATAGTAAGAGTGTGATTTAAGGGCCTGCTGATCAAAACTCTCGCTAGCGTGAAATCACGCTTAATCATTGGGGGGTTTTATTGAGCATTATGTTCTTATGTGTCTGTCTCCTTCATATCCAGAACCTTTGACAGAACAAACAAAATGGTATTGCGCTTAGTCTTAATCTATACCAATATCTATATAAATATACTGTTGAAATCAAAGGATACAAACATGGATAAAACAAAAAAACATTTACAAAACCACAAAAACCAAGATCCGGTTGTGACTGGTTTAGGGGTAATTCCAATTTATGGGTGAGTTTGAAGTTCTGTTCAAAAAAAGTTCCTAGGGCTGTTGTTGTAATATGACCTTATAGCCCTTGGTCTAATGAAATACAGAGTACCTTACAGTTGTTAATCAAAAAGGTGTTCTTGATCATCTTTAAAACCAGGTCTTTTTTATCCAGACTCTCAGGTGCAGCCTCTGTCCAGCCAGGTAATCCTTCCCTTGGCTTGGTATTTTGAAGATATGGAAATAAAAAAAGATAAAGGTGCACACACGGCGCAATTCAAGTGAAGTTTTATTATAAAGATACACACGCAACACACATTGTTGCACTTACTAGATAAAAGTAAAAACAAGCAGTCAGACAGTGTGGTGTTGTTGCTCCTGAATTAACCGTAGAAGCGCTCTACCGGAAAGCCCCCAATGCTGACAGTGGTCTTTGCAAGGTTTCCGGATTACCTACTGCAGTCCTCAGTAGCGGGTTGGTCAGGAGACACTGGTAGTCTGATTGTTGTTAGTTCCTTGACGCGTTTCCACCGGTCAATGGCCGGGCTTGAGGGTAAAAGGGAATGCATCAGCGGCCAGGCTTCTTCAAGAGGGTTAAAAGGGAATGCATTCCCTTTTAACCCTCTTGAAGAAGCCCGGCCGTTGACCGGGGGAAACGTGTTGAGGAACTAACAGCAATCAGACTACCAGTGTCTCCTGACCAACCCGCTACTGAGGACTGCAGTAGGTAATCCGGAAACCTTGCAGAGACCACTGTCAGCATTGGGGGGCTAACCGGTAGAGCGCTTCTACAGTTCATTTAGGAGCAACAACACCAAACTGTCTGACTGCTTGTTTTTACTTTTATCTAGTAAGTGCAACAATGTGTGTTGTGTGTGTATCTTTAAGATAAAACTTCACATGAATCATGCCTTGTGTGGCTTTTTCTATTTCCATATCCAGAACCATTCATAACAGGATATTAAAGTGCCAGTCAGGATTTAGGCAGCTCTTTCAGATTTGGTTTTTTTGCACACCGCTCAAATTCATACTGTAAATAAAACAAAAGGAAGGCGCCACATAGTGCGCTAAAGCTGTTTTCATAAATCAAATGGGGAAGCTTATAAAATGTGCTCACACAAGATTACAGCACTAGAGGGTGCATACGAACATCTCACTGTTGGCCAGCTAGCTGAGCCTTTACATCTGGAAGCCTTGGGACCTCTACAGGACCAGCTGAAGTTTAAAAACAATCCTCTTAAAAATCATTACTTAAAATAAAAAGAACTTCATAATGAGGTAGTCATCTTAAAGGGACTACACACTAAGGCAAGCAGTTGATACAAGTTAATTGTATCAAAAGATGTGTGAGCGCCCTTTTAAAATGTGCTGGTCTGTCTCTCACCTCCATTGTGAGGTTGATTTCTGCTACTGTCTTTTTGTTTAAACATTTCTGTGGCCATTAATTTCAACATGCAAAAGCAGCTATTTCACATGACATAATAAAGGTAAACACTTTAATATACTCCAGCAGGTAAAATGAATCATTGGGAACACATTAAAGGGGAAAATATTTTACAGTACAGTGTCCCCTAAAGCAACATGTTTGTTAGTCTTTTTCATCAGGCACCTTCTGATGCTATTACCTTTTAATAACACATTTTAAAAGCTTCCTGATTTATGAAAGCATTAAACATTCTACACTATGTGCTAATTTTGTTTTGTTTTTTTCTATTCAAAGTGAAAATAATAAAACAATTTAGGCCAATCTTAGGTGCAATCAACAATACTAAATCTGTATCCTGAGGAAGGCAGGGTTCCTGTTTAAATATGTCCAACTGGGTTTTTATTTGGGAGCTGTATAATAGAAGTAAGTTTCTGTGAACCATGTTGCATGATTTGTTTGTACAAGGAGATAAATTCTGATTCTCTTTTACTATTCACATGTTATGCACTCAGTTATTCACATGTGCAACTGATACGCTATCAAAAAATGTTGCTCATTGGATAACTATGTGTTTAGAATTTTAACAGTCTATAATGTGGTGTTTTTAGAAAACTAAGAATAACCATGAGTACACATTAAGGCCTATCTATCAAGCCGTAAACTGTGCTGCATTCGACGGCACCAATACGATCGCCTAACATCGAGGCCTCGGACCTGAATATTCTCTCCTTATTTATAAAAAAAGCTGCCAAAAAACTATGCACCAAGTTACGGGGCGATGAGCAGCGGACTGTTGTTAACTAACAGTCATCGATCTTACTGCTATTCGGCATTTTACCAACTTTTATACCCTGTCACTAAACACCGCCACTATACTAAAATGTTTAACCCCTATCCCGCCGCAACTCTAATAAATGTATTAACTCCTATCCCTCTGCTCCCGGAGTCCACCGCAACTCTAAAAAATGTATTAACCCCTAAACCCCTGGCTTCTCACATCACTACCACTTACTAAACCTATTAACCCCTAAACCGCCAGCCCCCCACATCGCCATAAACTAAATTAAACTATTAACCTCTAAACCTAACAACACACTAACTTTACATAAAATATTAACTCATCCCTATCTTATAATAAATTTAAACTTACCTTTAGAATTAAAATAAACTATATTAAACTACTAATTAACCTACCCTAACTATTATACTACAATTACATTAAACTATATTAAACTATTAATTAACCTACCCTATTATACTAAAATTACATTAAACTAACAAATAAATTCACTATATTACATATTTAAAAACCTAACCCTACTCAAGTTATTTAAATCTACTATAAAGAATTACTAAGTTACAAAAAAATAACAACTAAGTTACACTTATTGAAAAACGTTAATTACACGAAATATAAAAGAAATTAACAAATATTTAAACGAATTACACCTAATCTAATTGCCCTATCAAAAGAAAAAAAGCCCCCCCAAAATAAAAAACCCCCTAGACTACAATAAACTACCAATGGCCCTTAAAAGGGCCTTGTTCGGGGCTTTGCCCCAAAGAAATCAGCTCTTTTACCTGTAAAATAAAATACAAACACCCCCCCCCCTCCAACAGTAAAACCCACCACCCACATTTAGCTCTTTTCTAGTCCAAAATCCCTAACCTAAAATTAAAACCCACCCAATAACCCCTTAAAAAAACCTAACACTAACCCCCGAAGATCCACTTACAGTTTTCGAAGAGCGGACATCCATCCTCATCCAATCAGCCAATAGAATGCAAGCTCAATCCTATTGATTGATTGGATCAGCCAATAGGATGAAAGCTCAATCCTATTGGCTGATTGCAACAGCCAATAGGATTTTTATCCACCTTAATTCCTATTGGCTGATAGAATTCTATCAGCCAATCGGAATGTAAGGGACGCCATCTTGGATGATGTCATTTAAAAGGAAACTTCAGTCGTCGTAAGAAGAGGATGCTCGGCGCCGGATGTCTTGAAGATGGAGCCACTCCGCGCCGGATGGATGAAGATAGAAGATGCTGTCTGGATGAAGACTTCTGCCCGCTTGGAGGACGACTTCGGCCCGCTTGGATGAAGACTTCTGCTGGCTTCGCTGAGGACTTCTGCCGCTTGGATGAGGATGGATGTCCGATCTTCGGGGGTTAGTGTTAGTTTTTTTTTTTAAGGGTTTATTGGGTGGGTTTTAATTTTAGGTTAGGGAATTTGGGTTGAAAAAGAGCTAAATGCCATTTTAAGGGCAATGCCCATACAAATGCCCTTTTCAGGGCAATGGGGAGCTTAGGTTTTTTTAGATTAGGTTTTTATTTGGGGGTTTAGTTGTGTGGGTGGTGGGGGGTATTTGTATTTTTTTAACAGGTAAAAGAGCTGATTTCTTTGGGGCAATGCCCTGCAAAAGGCCCTTTTAAGGGCTATTGGCAGTTTAGTTTAGGCTAGGGCTTTTTTATTTTGATAGGGCTATTAGATTTGGTGTAATTGGTTTAAATATTTGATCATTTCTTTTTAATTTTGTGTAACTTAGTTGTTATTTTTTTGGGCTTATGTTAGGTGTAAACGTAATTTGTTTTCTACCATAGAAATCAATGGGATATCTGGCAGCAGCGAACATAAGCTTTCGCTGCTTTCAGACTCTGATTCCTATGGCATCCGTGGCCTCCAGGGTGGCGGATTGAAAATCAGGTACGCTGGGGCGGAATAGTGGCGAGCGTACCGGTTAGAAGTTTGATAACTTGCAAAAGTTGTCAGATAGTGCCAAATTTGTATTCAGAACATCTGTAATGACGTAAGCATCGATCTGTGTCGGATTGAGACCGGCGGATCTTATGTTACGTCACAAATTTCAACTTTTGCCGGTCTGTAGGCTTTGATAAATGGGGCGAATCAGGCTTGCTACAATTACGCTGCGGAATTCCAGCGTATTTGCGGTTGGCGACTTGATAAATATCTCTCATTGTCTTTAGTAAGCTATAGAGTTATTTGCTCATCAGGATTAAATAGAATTAATCATGCAGTGTGCTGGGGTAAGTGTTTGTTTTTAAGGGACATAAACCCCCCCAAAATAATTCATTGTTCATATAGAGAATACAATTTAAAAAAAGTTTCCAATTTTAATTCTATTATCAAATTTGCTTTGTTCTCTTGTATTCTTTGTTGCAGAGATATCTTGATAGGTGGAGTGCACGTGTCTAGAGCGCTACATTCCAGGAAATAGTGCTGCCAAGTATTGCTCTTGCTTATGTATAACATTGCTGCAAAACTGTTACCATGTGGTCCTGCTGACACTCCTGAACTTGCCTTCCTGCTTTGCAACAAAGGATGACAAGAAAACAAAGACAAATTGTTAATATTAAATTGGAAAGTTGTTGTTTTTTTTTTTAATTTGTATGCTCTTAGTGCATTAGTATTTGCTAGGGGTATTTGCTAGGCTGTCAATTGACTACCTCTTGTTTCCTTCACTTGAAATAAATCAACCTGAGCTCAGTTCAGGGTAGCTGATATGTGTTTGTGTATATGGAGCTCCCTTATTTATCTGCTCTTAGTGAGTTCTGGTTACGCCTCTGGGTCAACCACATAGTAAACTATGGTCAGTAATGCAAATATTGCATTTGCTAATTAATAATGAGTGTGTGATGTTTCACATTAGAATGTTCTGTAAATAGTGTTATACTTGCGTGCTTTGGTTTTGTTTTCATGTGCTAAACAGATAATGGCCCAGATTTATCAAAGACTGAGCAGACGGGTATACAGCTTCACATCTGTCGGCATTCCATCTAGCGGGCAGCAATACGCTGCCACATTTAACCATGCACACTATGTGAAGTATGCAATACCATCCCCTGCTTTTGCGCGAATGGGGCCACTTAACAGTTGGTGTAATAGGTTAAGAAGGGTAACTCTCAGGTGCTGGGTCGCTCGTGCATGTCTTCAGCTGATGGCACTCCAAAGCTGATATTGGAGCTTCATAAATGGAGGCTAATGTCTTTAATGTCTCTTTTTATAAGAGCCTGAAAGTCAAAATCAAATGTTCCTGGGTCAGACAGAGCATGCAATTATCAAAGATGTTTGCTACTTCTGTAATCAAATCTAATTCTTTCCTTTGGTATCCTTTGTTGAAAAGCCTACCTAGGTAGTCTTAGGAACAGCAATGCAAAACTGGGAGCTAGCTAGTAGTTGGAGGCTACACACATGCCTTTTGTCACTGACTCACTATGGACTAGATTTCAAGTTAAGCGCAAAATATTGCTTCCATGAAAGTGATGTTTGCGCTCAACTTAGTAATACCAGTATACATATATATATTCATGTGTTTAATATGTGTATAAATATATATGTTTATAAGCATATACATATATATTTACTGGGAACACACCGTCCCCATAGACTGCAATGTATAAGCACTTTTCAGTGACATTTTTTTTCTAACACACCAAACCTGCCAACATTAACCCCCAAAAATGGTTTAGTGCAGTTTTTTTAAAAAATGCTATTATTAAAAAAAAAAATTAAAGGGACCTCATGTTATTTTGGGGCCTTTTAGCAACATTTAAAAAATTAACCAGAGGTCTGACCTCTGGTTAATTTTTTGAGTGCTGATTGAGCTAATTGTAAAGGCTGGTTATTTATTGTGTGCCCATAAACAGGCAAATTTGCCAATTTGCGAGCATGCAATAAATTAGCGCTTGTAATCTAGCCCTTTATGTATTTAGCTACTTCATTGCTGCTCTGGAGGTGACTTTAAAGAGATATAAAACTGTTTGTTTCTTTGTTGTTGTAATAATAATGATACTACATGTAGTAGTAGTTATACTTAATAGAAATCATTGCAATGTGTATTATTCATTATTTTAAAAGGATTCTACTGTTTATTTTCTTTCTTCTTTTTTTTTCTTTTTTTCTCCATTATTTGTGCCTAGTCCACTAATTCCTGTCCTAGCTCCAGTTAATTTCTTGCCCATGCTCAGTAGAGGACTTTTGGTGCTAACAAATTATGTGACAGTAGAACTTTTAAAGTTTTATAATGCTAGCTCCCTTATCTTATTAAAGGCAGAGGCTATAATGAGAATTTCTAAGTAATCATTTTGCAAGAAAACAAGTAAGTTGCTATGATTTAACATATTTTTACTAAAGGAGCACTGTTTAAAATCACTTTAACTATGTGTTATGCCCTCCTAACCATACTGGGCTTTAAAGTTGTTAGAACGGCATAGAACGTACTGAAGCCAAAGGCGCTTCCTGAATGGGATCGCACGCTGGAGGGTGTGCCTAGCATCATAGGCACTCCCCCCTGTCCCAATCCCATCATTGAGTGATTTTAATCGCATCAACAATCATGTAATTTTTTACCTATTTGTTTACATCAAAACTTTGTTCCGATGTTGACAATTAAAGGGACACTGAACCCAAATTTTTTCTTTTGTGATTCAGATAGAGCATGCAATTTTAAGCAACTTTCTAATGAACTCCTATTATCAATTTTTCTTTGTTCTCTTGCTATCTTTATTTGAAAAAGAACGAATCTAAGTTTTTTTTGTTTCAGTACTCTGGACAGCACTTTTTATTGGTGGATGAATTTATCCACCAATCAACAAGGACAACCCAGGTTGTTCACCAAAAATGGGTCGGCATCTAAACTTACATTCTTGCAGTTCAAATAAAGATACCAAGAGAATGAAGAACATTTGATAATAGGAGATAATTAGAAAGTTGCTTAAAATTCCATGCTCTATCTGAATCACAAAAGAAAAAAATTGGGTACAGTGTCCCTTAAGTCCAAGCAGGAAGGGGTTAATCCCTTTATAGGAGTGAGTTATATGCAAACAATTGTGCAATAATAACACGGTCACAGTTGTATTTCAATGTCCCTTTTGTGTTATGCTACAGTTTCGTACCTGATTTAAGCTAATAAAAAAACATGTTTTTTTATTTATTTTTGCAAATTAATTTATAAAGGATATCAGAGGATCTGATTTTCATTTACAAGGTCTTAACCCCAAATTAAGTTGGGTTTATAAATTAGCCACTCTGGCACAAATCCAAAATAAGTTGCTGTGGGTGGAGAAATTAACATGGAAAAAAAAGTTTTTCAAGCAACAAATGTGTTCCTTTAACATTACCCCTCCCACTTTGCTGAGCATATTGAAGGCATTTCTGTATTCCTTTTATTATGGAAGAAAATAGTTTATGGTCATTCAAGACAAAGTTCTCTTTGCAGAGATCATCTGGTGTGTGTATGTGCATCTCTCATGCAATACTCTTTATAACAGCAATAAAAGGCTTACAGCTCTTCTATGTGTAACCCCTTCAATGCCACATAACTGATTAAAATCTCCAGCTAGTTGATCATTGCAAACTATTGAACTTGGGTTATTTAGTTTATAGTAATCATGAATGTGCGCCATGGAGTTACATATGTGCTGTAGCACAAATCCTCAGTAGGAATGTCAGACAGATAAACTGGGGAGATAAAAAGAAGGGCGCAGGGGGGGAGGAGCTAACACTCAAGCAGGATGGTCGCATATCTCAGCAATATTGGCATCCTAAAAACCCAGGAGTCTTAAAAACCCGATATTACAAGGGAAAATCATCCCGGTGTCGACACTTTGCTACTTAAGCACTGGCCTTTTCGCATCCTCTGGGAAAGGTCATTTTCCTGCCCACGTGGAGACCAGCAAAGAGGAATTAGATCGTTTAAATGCTCTATTCCAATCTCACTAAAGCCTATTATCACTTTAAAGGGACACTCAGGTCAAATTCAATTTTCATGATTCAGATACAACATGTAATTTTAAACAACTTTCCAATTAACTTCTGCACAGTCTTTTCTATTTACACTTTTTGAGTCACCAGCTCCTACTGAGCATGTGCAAGAATTCACAGACTATACGTATATGCATTTGTGATTGGCTGATTGCTATCACATGGTACAGGGGGAGTGGAAATATACATAACTTTAAAATTTGTTAGAAAAAAATCTACAGCTCATTTGAAATTCAGAGTAAATGCTATTGTATTGTCTTGTTATCTTCCATTTGTTGATTATGCAAATCTACTGTGTTTACTGGTCCTTTAACAAAGTGGACCTCTTACAGCGGGTTATCAACAACTCTGCCCGAGACATAGAGAATCTCTAGCTAGACAGCATAGATCGAGATCATTGACACCCTCAGCAAATGGGAAACTTACCATACTATAACGGAACGGATTGCACAGAGTCTTGGCGTTGATCTGTTGGGAGGGTCAGAGTTTCTTTGCAAAGCACAAAGAATAGGTTTCCCATCCCAACACACCGGGACATTAAACTTTTCAAAGAGACCCTTAGCAGTCACAGTGGTGGAAGGACCCAAAACAAAGTTGCCTGCATACAAGGATACTAGTCTTGCAGTTCTCCAAGTGATGGCAACAGGATCCCCATGCTCACAGCTCACAAGACAAACAAAGGAGAGGACAGACACTTACGGGATAGGGGATCAGCTGACACCTACTGTGGGTCCCTGTATTTATGCTCCGGGACAGAATGCTTCCTCGATGTGCCCTTTGACAGCACAGAGACGGTCTGGAATCGGTTAAACTATGCTGATATCTGACTGACCCATATCTGTTTCTTTGTTCCCGAGAGTTAGTGTGGACTAGAATATAAATTATGCATTGTACTGTGTAGATGGATCGGTTTTTGTTTTATACGATGCACCTCCTAAGAGACTAAAGACTAACGCTGATTCATTTTCATATTCTAACTCTATCTTGCAACCTTAACATTGTTTGAAGTACATATACGTTGAAAAGTTGAGTCTGTCCTGGAGGGGGTAGTTGTAAGTTATGCCTCTATAGACAGGGATCGGCAAGGTGTCCGTACACAGACACTGGTGTCCGTGACCGGCCCTTGCAGTGTCCGCCACAGACTTCTGAATTTTTATGCGAGTGCTGTTGAGTCAGGATGGAGGAGGAGAGATTCATGCCTGCCAGGGACAGGGGACGCAATTCGCAATTTCACAAGCCAGTGGCGCCACGTGGGGGGGGGGTTGAGGAGGACGTCACGTGACGTCAGTCAGTCTAGTTAGTGTTGCGACTTGTTGTGAGTGTGAGCGGGAAAGACAGTAGAGAGTAGGGACGAGAGGCAGTCAGTCTGTGAACACAAGACTAGAGACGAAGTGCGCACAGTGCGAGCGAGAGTTTGTTTTTTTAGCTAGTACTTGGAAGTGAACAGTACAGTCCTACTACCACTGCCCAGCCAGTCAGCAGAGACAGAAAATAATAGATTTGATATATATATAAATATCTGGTGGTGAGTTCAGGAAGGTCCAGGTCGTTTAGTTACGTTAGCACTAGCAGCTGCATATTTTTTTTACTGTATTAGCAAGCAACCAGACAGACAGTAGTGTACTCCAGTATGAAAAAGATATTATAAAAATATTCTGACTGGAATCTGGTTAAAAAATAATTCTGTGAGTGCCTGAATGATGATTTGAAATAATCATTCAGCACTTACAGTATAATTGTAACTAGATTCCAGTCAGAATAAAATAACAGGGCTGTTTTTATTGTACAGTGTAAATTTATTTATTGCAGTTGGGAATCTGGAATTAATTGTAAATGTAAATGTGATTTGCTAACAAATAAATAAAATGGTTTAAGGACATTAATAAAAATAAAAAATGTAAGAAATATATACTTTCAAAACATAAACTAAAGCTACAAACATGACCACTGTACGCAGTGAAACCTTGAGATTTTTAGATAAAGTGTTTAGTTATACAACGTGAAACTACTTTGCAGTATATTATTATTATTATTATTATACTTTATTTATGAAGCGCCAACATATTCCGCAGCGCTGTCCATGGATACAATTAATTTAAATAAAACAATATAAGACTTGTAAGAGACAGGACAAAATTTACAAACACATACAGGAGGGATTAAGGGCCCTATTCCCATGGGAACTTCCAATCTAGATGAAGTATATTGTCCTTATTTAATTTTCCCCCTTTTAATATAATTTTTCTCAAGCCTAATCTTGCTACATATCTGCCCCTAATTGGCATTAATTAATTATAACAACTTCAAAACAGTGCAGAGCAGGCAGACAGGTTATTAATCTAATCTGGACCTCTGCTTCATAATTTGTGTTTCTGGCGAACCTTCTGGCTCGCCAGAAACACGGGGCATCAAGTTCCGTTTGGAGCTTGATAAATATGCCCCTAAAGCTCAGACTGGCTCCTCCAAAGAAGGCTAATAGTCAATGGAGTTTGGCTATTGAAAAATAATTGCATTAAAAAAAAAATAATTTTGTTTTAAAAATGTTTAGACTTGGCTGATATGTTATTCGATAGCAACACAACCTAAATGTCTTGTAATTACAAGGTGTTTACTGTTTCTTTAGGTGTGGCAATAAATACCAACTATAGAAATATACCAGAGGCATTGCTAGCTAGGTAGGTAGGTAAGTAATAAAATGCTGGAATTGCTCTATAGCAGAGACTGTGAGGTAGTTGCTCTGAGCAGGCGGACAGACATAGCCGCAAATCAACCCGATCAAGTAGGAACGGGTTGATTGACACCCCCTGCTGGCGGCCGATTGGCTGCGAGTCTGCAGGGGGCGGCGTTGCACCAGTAGCTCTTGTGAGCTGCTGGTTCAATGCCTCGCCGTATTCAGCGAAGTCTTTGATAACTAGAGGCCTATATGTTCAGTGAGACAATTGGAGCAGTAAAAAGTCTCCTTTCATTAATTTAATATGTGATGAAAGCACTGACCATAGTGATAAAAGTCAGCTGATTATTTACCACCGCTATGTAGATACTGATAAAGCTGACATTTTTACTGCTTTTTTAAGCTTAATTGAGATATCAGAACGTTGTAATGCTGAAAACCTAACTGCAGCCATCATAGATTGCTTGGAGAAAGAGCAAAATCAATATCCTACTCAAAAACTTGTTGGGTTTACATCAGATGGTGCATCTGTAATGCTAGCAAAACGTGAAAGTGCGTCAGAGAAGCTGAAGGATCACTTTGTAGATGTATTTGTGCAGCACTGTATGACTCATCGGCAAGCATTACTGGCTAAAGATGCTGAAAGCGTTGTTCCTGACTTTGCTGAGGATAGCATTAAAACAACCTTAAAACACTTCTCTGGAGCTGCAAGAGAAAAAGAGTTCAGACAGATCTGTGAGTTAAATGAAGAGGACTACACAAATTTAATAACATACAAAAAGATTCGCTGGTTAAGCTTAGCAGCATGTGTTGAAAGATTTGTCAGTTTACGCGAGTCTCTAGTTCAGTATTTTGAGAGAGAATCCTTTGAGAATGGGCCAACAAATTACAAAAGTAGCTGTCAAAATATTTGTGAAATGTTACAATCCCCAAAGTTTATCCTTTACTTACATTTTCTAAATTGGGTTTTACCTCTTCTGGTATCCAGCGCTGCGGAATCTGTTGGCGCTCTACAAATACCTGATAATAATAATCCATGAATTTATCTTTACAGAAAGAGAACTCTGACCTTTACAGTGCATGCTGCTGTTTAGAAAAATACTGCAAGGTTATTCTAAAACCGTTTAAAAATAGTTCTTCTCTTCTTGAAACTGCACAGGAAAATGTCATCTCTCCTTCAGAGCTGTGTATTCCTAGTGACCAACTCAATAAAATGTTTTTAGAATGTGAAGAACAGCAATACCTGTCCAATAATGATATCAAGTTAAAAATACATTTATTGAGTATGCAAAAAACTTGAACAGGCTTTTAAATCAAAGTTTCCAGAAAGTAATTTGGTTAAATGTATGCTGTTCTTAAACCCCTGCAATGTTAAACCCTTAATGACCGGACCATTTTTCAATTTTCTTACCCTTAATGACAATGGCTATTTTTACATTTCTGCAGTGTTTGCGTTTAGCTGTAATTTTCCTCTTACTCATTTACTGTACCCACACATATTATATACCGTTTTTCTCGTCATTAAATGGACTTTCTAAAGATACCATTATTTTCATCATATCTTATAATTTACTAAAAAAAAAAATGATAAAATATGAGGAAAAAATGGAAAAAAACACACTTTTTCTAACTTTGACCCACAAAATCTGTTACACATCTACAATCACCAAAAAACACCCATGCTAAATAGTTTCTATATTTTGTCCTGAGTTTAGAAATACCCAATGTTTACACGTTCTTTGCTTTTTTTGTAACTTATAGGGCCATAAATACAAGTAACACTTTGCTATTTCCAAACCACTTTTTTTCAAAATTAGCGCTAGTTACATTGGAACCCTGATATCTGTCAGGAATCCCTGAATATCCCTTGACATGTATATATTTTTTTTTTTAGAAGACATCCCAAAGTATTGATCTAGGCCCATTTTGGTATATTTCATGCCACCATTTCACCTCCAAATGCGATAAAAAAAAACAAAAGTTCACTTTTTCACAAATTTTGTCACAAACTTTAGGTTTCCCACTGAAATTATTTACAAACAGCTTCTGCAATTATGGCACAAATGGTTGTAAATGCTTCTCTGGGATCCCCTTTTTCAGAAATAGCAGACTTATATGGCTTTGTGGTTGCTTTTTGGTAATTAGAAGGCCGCTAAATGCCGCTGCGCACCACACATGTTTTATGCCCAGGAGTGAAGGGGTTAATTAGGGAGCTTGTAGGGTTAATTTTAGCTTTAGTGTAGTGTAGTAGACAACCCCAAGTATTGATCAAGGCCCATTTTGGTATATTTTATGCCACCATTTCACCGCCAAATGCGAGCAAATAAAAATAAAAAACTTTACATTTTTCACAATTTTAGGTTTCTCACTGAAATTATTTACAAACAGCTTGTGCTATTATGGCAGACATTGTTGTAAAAGCTTCTCTGGGATCCCCTTTGTTCAGAAATAGCAGACTTATATGGCTTTGGCGTTGCTTTTTGGTAATTAGAAGGCCGCTAAATGCTGCTGCGCACCACACGTGAATTATGCCCAGCAGTGAAGGGGTTAAATTAGGTAGCTTGCAGGGTTAATTTTAGAGATCAGCCTCCCACCTGACACATCCCACCCCCTGATCCCTCCCAAACAGCTCTCTTCCCTCCCCCACCCCACAATTGTTACCGCCATCTTAAGTACTGGCAGAAAGTCTGCCAGTACTAAATAAAAGATTTATTTTTTTTTTAAATAAAAATTATAAAATATTTTAGTTGTGATGGACCCCTGCCTGATCCCCCCCTCCAGCTCTCTAACCCTCTCCCCTACCTAATTACCGCCATCTTGGGTACTGGCAGCTGTATGTTTAATTATTTCTGTAGTGTAGCAGCCCCCCCCCACAATACCCCCACCCCCTCCCAGATCCTTTAAAATGTAAAAAAAATAAAATAACTTTTTTTCCCCTTCCTTTTTCATTGGTGTCAGTGTGGTTAATGCGCGCATGTGCACGTGCACGCGCGCCCATGTGCACACGCGCACCCGTGCACGTGCGTGCGCATCGTGCACGCGCGCGCACACGCTCCCTCCTCCCACCGGACAAAGGCACCATCGGCACCATCACTACCGGTGCAGAGAGGGCCACAGAGTGGCTCTCTCTGCATCGGAGGCTTGTAAAGGGGTATTGCAGGATGCCTCCATATCGAGGCATCTTTACAATACCCTCAGAGCTGCTGGAAGCGATTGTGATCACTTCCAGCACTCTGTTAGACAACTGACGTACCAGGTACGTCCATTGTCATTAACTGCTTGTTAATGCATGACGTACCTGGTACGTCAGTTGTCATTAAGGGGTTAAACCACCCTTTTATGACATGAAAAAACTTTTTGACAGATTTTCAAAACATATTAATTCTAAAGAGGTAGAAAAAGGAGTACACTTTATACTGTGAAGATGATGCTATCAAGACCCTGTTCACCTCTGACCATTGTTCCAGTAACATAGTCAAATTGTGGAGTTCTTTATTCAAATCACTTGATTGTTAATATATTGAACTCTGTAAACTGTCTATTTTGCTGTTAACACTGAGCCCTGATACATGCTGCTGTGAGCGAGGCTTCAGCCATATGAATGCCAACAAAACATCTACCAGAAATCGACTTGAGAACTGTCGTGTTGACGCATGTTTGCGTATCGCTACATCATCCATAGCAACAAAGGACTTTGATGCTGCTGCTGCGTCTCAGTACAACCCAAAAAAGTAAAAGTTAATAATTTTTAAAACTATTTAATACCAATATTTCACAAGCAGTCTTTATATAACTGTTATTTAAAACTTGTTTGATTAGATGACTAATTTGTACTTGTGGAACTAGACAGCAAAGTGCTGCTCGTATGACTTATAGAAACATTGTATAACTGTATATAGGAACCATTCGGCCCATCTATTCTGCCCAATTTTCTAAATACTTTCATTAGTTCCTGTCCTTATTTTATATCTAGCATAACCTTATGCCTAGCATAACCTTATGCATGTTTAAACTCAAAGAGAGGGTTTTTTGATGTTTTCAATTTGAAATGTACCTTGGTCTCCTTCACATAAGTCTGTACTTTTGAAAATGTCCGCCATAGCCTTGATCCGTGCCTATCCCTGTCTATAGATTACCTTAGCTTACATTTTCACTATTAGAGCACACTCTATAATTGGAGGTAATTGTTTATAGTTATGTATTTTGCACACTGATACAGCTCTGGCTCCTACAGACTTGACATGTCTACGCCATGATTCACTGTGTGATTAATACCCCTTTGGGTCCTAACTATATTGGTGTATCCTGCTCCACAGACCAAGATAGCTCCCTCTATCTGATAAATAAGTGTCGCCTTATATTGTATATATGTTTGAATGTTGGTGTGCAGGTATTTTCCTACAGGGAGTGCAGAATTATTAGGCAAGTTGTATTTTTGAGGATTAATTTTATTATTGAACAACAACCATGTTCTCAATGAACCCAAAAAACTCATTAATATCAAAGCTGAATAGTTTTGGAAGTAGTTTTTAGTTTGTTTTTAGTTATAGCTATTTTAGGGGGATATCTGTGTGTGCAGGTGACTATTACTGTGCATAATTATTAGGCAACTTAACAAAAAACAAATATATACCCATTTCAATTATTTATTTTTACCAGTGAAACCAATATAACAACTCAACATTCACAAATATACATTTCTGACATACAAAAACAAAACAAAAACAAACCAGTGACCAATATAGCCACCTTTCTTTGCAAGGACACTCAAAAGCCTGCCATCCATGGATTCTGTCAGTGTTTTGATCTGTTCACCATCAACATTGCGTGCAGCAGCAACCACAGCCTCCCAGACACTGTTCAGAGAGGTGTACTGTTTTCCCTCCTTGTAAATCTCACATTTGATGATGGACCACAGGTTCTCAATGGGGTTCAGATCAGGTGAACAAGGAGGCCATGTCATTAGATTTTCTTCTTTTATACCCTTTCTTGCCAGCCACGCTGTGGAGTACTTGGACGCGTGTGATGGAGCATTGTCCTGCATTAAAATCATGTTTTTCTTGAAGGATGCAGACTTCTTCCCGTACCACTGCTTGAAGAAGGTGTCTTCCAGAAACTGGCAGTAGGACTGGGAGTTGAGCTTGACTCCATCCTCAACCCGAAAAGGCCCCACAAGCTCATCTTTGATGATACCAGCCCAAACCAGTACTCCACCTCCACCTTGCTGGCGTCTGAGTCGGACTGGAGCTCTCTGCCCTTTACCAATCCAGCCACGGGCCCATCCATCTGGCCCATCAAGACTCACTCTCATTTCATCAGTCCATAAAACCTTAGAAAAATCAGTCTTGAGATATTTCTTGGCCCAGTCTTGATGTTTCAGCTTGTGTGTCTTGTTCAGTGGTGGTCGTCTTTCAGACTTTCTTACCTTGGCCATGTCTCTGAGTATTGCACACCTTGTGCTTTTGGGCACTCCAGTGATGTTGCAGCTCTGAAATATGGCCAAACTGGTGGCAAGTGGCATCTTGGCAGCTGCACTCTTGACTTTTCTCAGTTCATGGGTAGTTATTTTGCGCCTTGGTTTTTCCACACGCTTCTTGTGACCCTGTTGACTATTTTGAATGAAACGCTTGATTGTTCGATGATCACGCTTCAGAAGCTTTGCAATTTTAAGAGTGCTGTATCCCTCTGCAAGATATCTCACTATTTCTGACTTTTCTGAGCCTGTCAAGTCCTTCTTTTGACCCATTTTGCCAAAGGAAAGGAAGTTGCCTAATAATTATGCACACCTGATATAGGGTGTTGATGTCATTAGACCACACCCCTTCTCATTACAGAGATGCACATCACCTAATATGCTTAATTGGTAGTAGGCTTTCGAGCCTATACAGCTTGGAGTAAGACAACATGCATAAAGAGGATGATGTGGTCAAAATACTCATTTGCCTAATAATTCTGCACTCCCTGTATATATCTTTATACCATGACTTGCATATAACTATACCCATTCATAATAATATTATTGTATGGATTCAAACAACAGGATGCCTGATATTTACCATACATACTTATCACAATAGGGGAGAGAGTAGTTCTTAGGACACAGTATCAGGGTATGTGATCAGATAATCATATGCAGCTTGCAATGTAACCTTCACTATTTTGAGTGGGGCCTGTGGGGCTGTCTGCGGCCGAGACAGTGGCATAGACTTTACTTGCATGCACCTAGTGATTTATGTCATATCACTTGTTTAATGAACATCTTTTATTTAAAAGTCTTCTAGATTTGCCCTTGAAATCTGTTATATCTTGCTACCACAGCTCTACTTAAAAGACTCTCTCTAGATACATAGATCCCTACTTATTGTGCGATTCACAACTGAGAAGTGTTTGAATCTGCTCTCTACACATCTTATTACTAGTGAGGAAGCGTATATTTGCCCTAAATATTATAATACGACTTGTATATCATACAGTCATGATTACCTCCATAGCATTAAGACGCCAACCTCACATCCCCCCCCCCCCCATACACCTATTGCTCACCACGTGAGCACTGGAAAATGCATCCTATGGAACCCTACTTTACCTAATCTCCCATGACATCCCCCCTTGATACAGGTAACAATTAGTGTTATTTGGGGACAACTTTCCACAAGTGATCTAATTGAATTTTGAGGAGATATATAACACAAGATCATAGATTGTTATTTATATAAAACATGAGATTTGTTTGCCTTTCTATGTAGGCAATTTCAGTGTCTACTTACAGTGACCTATATAGATTTCATATATGGCAATAATTTGACTTACTGTAAATGACAACTATGTTTCTATGAACTAAAAAATGTCTTTTTCTTTTCTGTTCTAGTTGATTGAATTTTGTATTTTGCAATTTGCTTGTTATTGTCTATAACCTCAATAAAAATGATATTAAATAAAAAAAAAAAGGGAGCACAAAGAAAATGTCTGTAATTTAGCAGACATGGGTCACACAAATAAGTAAGGATGTGACAGGTTGAGCTGGCGCTGTAATTCCCACATCAGCAGTAGTGACACGCTTACCCCCAACCTTGTTTGTTAGAGGACGGCTGGTATTGTAACCGCACTCTTCTCCTGCAATTAGCCAGCGCTCAAAATAGAGAACAGTCGCTGTACCAGTGTGACCCTTCGTGTCCCAGCACAATCACACGCCCTGTAATAAGTTGCTAAGCTTCTGGTTTTCATGGTTATTTTCTGTGCAGCTGAATGAATAGTCAGTATGATAAGAAATAGGTCAGTTGCAGCAGAGGATTTCTGCCATAGGATGCTCTTATAGCTCCTCCCATAGCGAGTAAAATCACTCACTGATAGCCAGAATGCCGTCATTACTTGTTAATTCATGTACATTAGTCACAAAATGTTCCAATAAGTGTGTGTGTGTGTGTGTGTGTGTGTGTGTATGTATATATGTATGTATATATATATATATATATATTTGTAGGTAGCTCATACAATTACACTGCTATATTCCACTGTGGTTGTTCACTCTAGTGACTCATTTATAATTGTACTTACCAAGCCTCAGCAGAGAAGGAAATTTAGGTTACAACATGGCAGCTACCATTGCTTTATGAACACTAAAACATTACACTTATTTTTTCAATGGCTAAACAACTAATATAACTTTTTAAAAATTATATCTGTGTATGATTTACAGGTTAACCCTTTGGCTGCTAAGCCATTTCCCACCTGGGTGCTAATATTTTCTTTTGATTTCTTTTTCTCCTACATTGGTGTGTCCGGTCCACGGCTTCATCCTTACTTGTGGGAATATTCTCTTCCCCAACAGGAAATGGCAAAGAGAGCACAGCAAAAGCTGCCCATATAGCCCCCCCTCTGGCTCCGCCCCCAGTCATTCTCTTTGCCGCTCTGAACAAGTAGCATCTCCACGGGGATGGTAAAGAGTATGTGGTGTTAGTTATAGTTTTTTATTCTTCTATCAAGAGTTTGTTATTTTAAAATAGTGCCGGTTTGTACTATTTACTCTACAACAGAAAGTGATGAAGAGTTCTGTTAAAAGAGGAGTATGATTTTAGCAGCAGTAACTAAAATCCATTGCTGTTCCCACGCAGGACTGTTGAGCCCAGAGAACTTCAGTTGGGGGGAACAGTTTGCAGACTTTTCTGCTCAAGGTATGACTAGTCCAATTCTAACAAGACATAGTAATGCTAGAAGACTGTCATTTTCCCTTTTTGGGATTGGTAAGCCATTTTTCTTAGACTCATAACAGAATGAAGGCTTATTAATGGGCTATATACTGGTTGACACTATTGTGGGCTAAATCGATTGATTTATACAATATTTATATGACTTTTGGAGTGTTTTGGAACTTGAAAACACTTTGGGAACGTTTTTTATTCGCCTGGCAGTCGTTTAGACACCTATTCTAGTCAGGAAGGGCCTTTCACTCTGGTATGCAGAGGGAGGAGGCCTCATTTTCGCGCCTTAATTGAGCAGTTACTTCTGGAAGCAGTGCATGCAGCTTCATGTGAGAAGGTCCTGTGGCCATAAAAAACGATTCTGGAAAGCTTATTTCTGTGGCGAATAACCCCCAAGGAAAGGTAAAGCCGCAGCAAAGGCTGTGGCTGGGACTGTAGTGGGTTAAACTGGTAAATTGAACAAATAGCTCTGGTTTGCTCATTTAAGGGGTTACAAACTTGGTGTTAAAATTTGGTGTGCAATACTTTCAAAGCATTAAGACACTAGGGTGCAAATTTGGTAAGGATCGGATATTTCCTTCATAGTTTTTCACACATTCAGAAAAAAAGTGTGCTCTGTTTAACATTTAAAGAGACAGTAACGGTTTTGTTTAAAAACGGTTTTATTGCATTAATAGCCTGTATAAGCCTGTCTAACATGTCTGTACCTTCAGATAGAACATGTTCTGTATGTATGGAGGCCAAGGTGGTCCCCCCTTTAAATGTATGTGAAAATTGTGCCATGGCGTCCAAACAAAGTAAGGACAGTACTGTCACATTTAATAAGGTTGCCCAAGATGATTCTTCAAATGAAGGTAGTGGGGATAGTTCATCATCCTCTCCTTCTGTGTCAACACCAGTTATGCCCGCGCAGGCGACACCTAGTACATCTAGTGCGCCAATGCTTGTTACTATGCAACAATTAACGGCAGTAATGGATAATTCTATAGCTAATCTTTTATCCAAAATGCCAACATTTCAAAGAAAGCGTGACTGCTCAGTTTTAAATACAGAGGATGAGCAAGGGTGCGCTGTCAATAATTTATCTGTTATACCCTCACACCAGTCAGAATTGGCAGTGAGGGAGGGTCTGTCGGAGGGAGAAATTTCTGATTCAGGAAAAGTTTCTCAACAGGCAGAACCTGATATTGTGACATTTAAATTTAAGTTAGAACATCTCCGCGCCCTGCTTAAGGAGGTGCTAACTACTCTGGACGATTGTGACTCTTTGGTCATTCCAGAAAAATTGTGCAAAATGGACAAATTCCTTGAGGTCCCTGTGCACGCTGATGCCTTTCCGATACCCAAAAGGGTGACGGACATAGTGACTAAGGAGTGGGAGAAGCCAGGTATACCTTTTCTTCTGTTATGTGTGATCAGTCCACGGGTCATCATTACTTCTGGGATATAACTCCTCCCCAACAGGAAATGCAAGAGGATTCACCCAGCAGAGCTGCATATAGCTCCTCCCCTCTACGTCAGTCCCAGTCATTCTCTTGCACCCAACGACTAGATAGGATGTGTGAGAGGACTATGGTGATTATACTTAGTTTTTATGACTTCAATCAAAAGTTTGTTATTTTAAAATAGCACCGGAGCGTGTTATTACTTCTCTGGCAGAGTTTGAGGAAGAATCTGTCAGAGTTTTTTACTATGATTTTAACCGGAGTAGTTAAGATCATATTGCTGTTCTCGGCCATCTGAGGGAGGTAAAGGCTTCAGATCAGGGGACAGCGGGCAGATGAATCTGCATTGAGGTATGTAGCAGTTTTTATTTTCTGAATGGAATTGATGAGAAAATCCTGCCATACCGTTAAAATGACATGTATGTATACACTTCAGTATTCTGGGGATGGTATTTCACCGGAACTACTCTGTTAAAGGTCACTAATCCTTTTTAATAACTATTTATCATGTTAAACGTTTTTGCTGGAATGTAGAATCGTTTACATTGCTGAGGTACTGTGTGAATAAATATTTGGGCATTATTTTCCACTTGGCAGTTTTTTTGCTTTAATTGTGACAGTTTCGTTTCTCTTCACTGCTGTGTGGGAGAGGGAGGGGCCGTTTTTGGCGCTCTTTGCTACGCATCAAAAAATACCAGTCAGTTACTTTTATATTTCCTGCATGATCCGGTTCATCTCTGATAGATCTCAGGGGTCTTCAAACTTCTTTGAAGGGAGGTAAATTCTCTCAGCAGAGCTGTGAGAATTCTTATAGTGACTGTGAATAAAAACGTTGCTTTGTATTTTTTATGTCAAATTTAATTATTGTTATTTTACTAATGGGAACAAACCTTTGCTAAAAGTTTTGTTGTTTTAAAGTTTGATGCGATAACTGTTTTTCAGTTCACTATTTCAACTGTCATTTAATCGTTAGTACCTCTTTGAGGCACAGTACGTTTTTTGCTAAAAAAGATTATAACCAAGTTGTAAGTTTTTTGCTAGTGTGTTAAACATGTCTGACTCAGAGGAAGATATCTGTGTCATTTGTTCCAATGCCAAGGTGGAGCCCAATAGAAATTTATGTACTAACTGTATTGATGCTACTTTAAATAAAAGTCAATCTGTACAATGTGAACAAATTTCACCAAACAGCGAGGGGAGAGTTATGCCGACTAACTCGCCTCACGCGGCAGTACCTGCATCTCCCGCCCGGGAGGTGCGTGATATTTTGGCGCCTAGTACATCTGGGCGGCCATTACAGATAACATTACAAGATATGGCTACTGTTATGACTGAAGTTTTGTCTAAATTACCAGAACTAAGAGGCAAGCGTGATCACTCTGGGGTGAGAACAGAGTGCGCTGACAATGCTAGGGCCATGTCTGATACTGCGTCACAGCTCGCAGAGCATGAGGACGGAGAGCTTCATTCTGTGGGTGACGGTTCTGATCCAAACAGATTGGACTCAGATATTTCAAATTTTAAATTTAAATTGGAGAACCTCCGTGTATTACTAGGGGAGGTCTTAGCAGCTCTCAACGATTGTAACACCGTTGCAATACCAGAGAAACTGTGTAGGTTGGATAAATACTTTGCGGTACCGGCGAGTACTGACGTTTTTCCTATACCTAAGAGACTAACTGAAATTGTTACTAAGGAGTGGGATAGACCCGGTGTGCCGTTCTCACCCCCTCCAATATTTAGAAAGATGTTTCCAATAGACGCCACCACTCGGGACTTATGGCAAACGGTCCCCAAGGTGGAGGGAGCAGTTTCTACTTTAGCTAAGCGTACCACTATCCCGGTGGAGGATAGCTGTGCTTTCTCAGATCCAATGGATAAAAAATTAGAGGGTTACCTTAAGAAAATGTTTGTTCAACAAGGTTTTATATTACAACCCCTTGCATGTATCGCGCCGATTACGGCTGCGGCAGCATTTTGGATTGAGTCGCTTGAAGAGAACCTTAGTTCATCTACGCTAGACGACATTACGGACAGGCTTAGAGTCCTTAAACTAGCTAATTCCTTCATTTCGGAGGCCGTAGTACATTTAACCAAACTTACGGCTAAAAACTCAGGATTCGCCATACAGGCACGTAGGGCGCTGTGGCTAAAATCCTGGTCAGCTGATGTTACTTCTAAGTCCAAATTACTTAATATACCTTTCAAGGGGCAGTCTTTATTTGGGCCCGGTTTGAAAGAGATTATCGCTGACATTACAGGAGGTAAGGGCCACGCCCTACCTCAAGACAAAGCCAAAGCTAAGGCTAGACAGTCTAATTTTCGTCCCTTTCGGAACTTTAAAACAGGAGCAGCATCAACCTCCACTGCACCAAAACAGGAAGGAGCTGTTGCTCGTTACAGGCAAGGCTGGAAGCCTAACCAGTCCTGGAACAAGAGCAAGCAGGCCAGGAAACCTGCTGCTGCCCCAAAGACAGCATGAACCGAGAGCCCCCGATCCGGGACCGGATCTAGTGGGGGGCAGACTCTCTCTCTTCGCCCAGGCCTGGGCAAGAGATGTTCAGGATCCCTGGGCACTAGAGATCATATCTCAGGGATACCTTCTAGACTTCAAATTATCTCCCCCAAGAGGGAGATTTCATCTGTCAAGGTTGTCAACAAACCAGATAAAGAAAGAAGCGTTTCTACGCTGCGTACAGGATCTGTTAATAATGGGAGTGATCCATCCGGTTCCGCGGTCGGAACAAGGACAAGGGTTCTACTCAAACCTGTTTGTGGTTCCCAAAAAAGAGGGAACTTTCAGGCCAATCTTAGATTTAAAGATTCTAAACAAATTCCTAAGAGTTCCATCGTTCAAAATGGAAACTATTCGGACAATCTTACCCATGATCCAAGAGGGTCAGTACATGACCACAGTGGATTTAAAGGATGCTTACCTTCACATACCGATCCACAAAGATCATCACCGGTATCTAAGGTTTGCCTTCTTAGACAGGCACTACCAGTTTGTAGCTCTTCCATTCGGATTGGCTACGGCTCCAAGAATCTTCACAAAGGTTCTGGGTGCCCTTCTGGCGGTACTAAGACCGCGAGGGATTTCGGTAGCTCCATACCTAGACGACATTCTAATACAAGCTTCAAGCTTTCAAATTGCCAAGTCTCATACAGAGTTAGTTCTGGCATTTCTAAGGTCGCATGGATGGAAAGTGAACGAAAAGAAGAGTTCTCTCTTTCCTCTCACAAGAGTTCCATTCTTGGGGACTCTTATAGATTCTGTAGAAATGAAGATTTACCTGACAGAGGACAGGTTAACAAAGCTTCAAAATGCATGCCGTGTCCTTCATTCCATTCAACACCCGTCAGTAGCTCAATGCATGGAGGTGATCGGCTTAATGGTAGCGGCAATGGACATAGTACCTTTTGCACGCCTACACCTCAGACCTCTGCAATTATGCATGCTAAGTCAGTGGAATGGGGATTACTCAGATTTGTCCCCTACTCTGAATCTGAATCAAGAGACCAGAAATTCTCTTCTATGGTGGCTTCATCGGCCACACCTGTCCAGGGGGATGCCATTCAGCAGGCCAGACTGGACAATTGTAACAACAGACGCCAGCCTACTAGGTTGGGGCGCTGTCTGGAATTCTCTGAAGGCTCAGGGACTATGGAATCAGGAGGAGAGTCTCCTTCCAATAAACATTCTGGAATTGAGGGCAGTTCTCAATGCCCTTCTAGCTTGGCCCCAATTAACAACTCGGGGGTTCATCAGGTTTCAGTCGGACAACATCACGACTGTAGCTTACATCAACCATCAGGGAGGGACAAGAAGCTCCCTAGCAATGGTGGAAGTATCAAAGATAATTCGCTGGGCAGAGTCTCACTCTTGCCACCTGTCAGCAATCCACATCCCGGGAGTGGAGAACTGGGAGGCGGTTTTCTTGAGTCGCCAGACTTTTCATCCGGGGGAGTGGGAACTTCATCCGGAGGTCTTTGCCCAAATACTTCGACGTTGGGGCAAACCAGAGATAGATCTCATGGCGTCTCGCCAGAACGCCAAACTTCCTCGCTACGGGTCCAGATCCAGGGATCCGGGAGCGGTTCTGATAGATGCTTTGACAGCACCTTGGAACTTCGGGATGGCTTATGTGTTTCCACCCTTTCCGCTGCTTCCTCGATTGATTGCCAAAATCAAGCAGGAGAGAGCATCAGTGATTCTAATAGCGCCTGCATGGCCACGCAGGACTTGGTATGCAGATCTAGTGGACATGTCATCCTGTCCGCCTTGGTCTCTACCTCTAAGACAGGACCTTCTGATACAGGGTCCATTCAAACATCAAAATCTAACTTCTCTGAAGCTGACTGCTTGGAAATTGAACGTTTGATTTTATCAAAACGTGGTTTTTCTGAGTCGGTTATTGATACCCTGATACAGGCTAGGAAGCCTGTTACCAGAAAGATTTACCATAAAATATGGCGTAAATACCTATACTGGTGCGAATCCAAACATTACTCCTGGAGTAAGGTTAGGATCTCTAGGATATTGTCTTTTCTACAAGAAGGATTAGAAAAGGGTTTATCAGCTAGTTCATTAAAGGGACAGATTTCAGCTCTGTCCATCTTGTTACACAGGCGTCTGTCAGAAAATCCAGACGTCCAGGCTTTTTGTCAGGCTTTAGCTAGGATCAAGCCTGTGTTTAAAGCTGTTGCTCCGCCATGGAGTTTAAACTTAGTTCTTAACGTTTTACAGGGTGTTCCATTTGAACCCCTTCATTCCATTGATATAAAATTGTTATCTTGGAAAGTTCTGTTTTTAATGGCTATTTCCTCGGCTCGAAGAGTCTCTGAGTTATCAGCCTTACATTGTGATTCTCCTTATCTGATTTTTCACTCAGACAAGGTAGTTCTGCGTACTAAACCTGGGTTCTTACCTAAGGTGGTCTCTAACAGGAATATCAATCAAGAGATTGTTGTTCCATCCTTGTGTCCAAATCCTTCTTCAAAGAAGGAACGTCTTCTACACAATCTGGATGTAGTTCGTGCCCTCAAGTTCTACTTGCAGGCAACTAAAGATTTTCGCCAAACTTCTTCCCTGTTTGTCGTTTATTCTGGACAGAGGAGAGGTCAAAAAGCTTCTGCTACCTCTCTCTCTTTTTGGCTTCGTAGCATAATACGTTTAGCCTATGAGACTGCTGGTCAGCAGCCTCCTGAAAGAATTACAGCTCACTCCACTAGAGCTGTGGCTTCCACTTGGGCCTTTAAGAATGAGGCCTCTGTTGAACAGATTTGCAAGGCTGCAACTTGGTCTTCGCTTCATACTTTTTCCAAATTTTACAAATTTGACACTTTTGCTTCTTCGGAGGCTATTTTTGGGAGAAAGGTTCTTCAGGCAGTGGTTCCTTCTATATAATGAGCCTGCCTATCCCTCCCGTCATCCGTGTACTTTTGCTTTGGTATTGGTATCCCAGAAGTAATGATGACCCGTGGACTGATCACACATAACAGAAGAAAACATAATTTATGCTTACCTGATAAATTCCTTTCTTCTGTTGTGTGATCAGTCCACGGCCCGCCCTGTTTTAAGGCAGGTAAATATCTTTTAAATTATACTCCAGTCACCACTTCACCCTTGGTTACTCCTTTCTCGTTGATTCTTGGTCGAATGACTGGGACTGACGTAGAGGGGAGGAGCTATATGCAGCTCTGCTGGGTGAATCCTCTTGCATTTCCTGTTGGGGAGGAGTTATATCCCAGAAGTAATGATGACCCGTGGACTGATCACACAACAGAAGAAAGGAATTTATCAGGTAAGCATAAATTATGTTTTTGTCCCACCTCCTATATTTAAGAAAATGTTCCCCATTGTCGACCCCAGGAGGGACGCATGGCAAACAGTTCCTAAGGTTGAGGGGGCAGTTTCTACGTTGGCCAAACGCACAACTATTCCCATTGAGGACAGTTGTGCTTTCAAAGATCCTATGGATAAAAAATTGGAAGGATTGCTTAAAAAGATATTTGTTCAGCAAGGTTTCCTCCTCCAACCAATTTCGTACATTATTCCTGTCACAACGGCGGCGTCTTTTTGGTTCGAAGAACTAGAAAATTCGCTCAATAAGGAGACTCCATATAAGGAAGTCATGGACAGAATTCACGCACTAAAGTTGGCTAATTCCTTTATTTTAGATGCCGCTTTGCAATTGGCGAAATTAGCGGCGAAAAATTCAGGTTTTGCAATTGTGGCGCGCAGAGCGCTTTGGCTAAAATCTTGGTCGGCAGATGTGTCATCCAAGACAAAATTGCTTAATATTCCTTTCAAAGGTAAGACCCTTTTTGGGCAAGAATTGAAGGAGATTATTTCAGACATCACTGGGGGAAAGGGCCATGCCCTCCCACAGGATAGGCCTTTCAAGGCTAAGAACAAATCTAATTTTCTTTCCTTTTGCAACTTCAGGAACGGACCGTCTCCTAACTCTGCAGCCTCTAGACAAGAGGGTAACGCTTCCCAGGCTAAGCCAGCATGGAAACCAATGCAAGGCTGGAACAAGGGTAAACAGGCCAAGAAGCCTGCTGCTGCTACCAAGACAGCATGAAGGGGTAGCCCCCGATCCGGGACCGGATCTAGTAGGGGGCAGACTTTCTCTCTTTGCTCAGGCTTGGGCAAGAGATGTTCAGGATCCCTGGGCATTAGAAATAGTCTCTCAGGGTTATCTTCTAGAATTCAAGGAACTTCCTCCAAGAGGAAGGTTCCACATGTCTCGCTTATCTTCAGACCAGATAAAGAGACAGGCATTCTTACATTGCGTAGGAGATCTATTAAAGATGGGAGTGATACACCCAGTTCCAACAGTGGAACAAGGTCAGGCGTTTTACTCAAACCTGTTTGTAGTTCCCAAAAAAGAGGGAACTTTCAGACCAATTCTGGATTTAAAAATTCTAAACAAATTCCTCAGAGTTCCATCGTTCAAGATGGAAACCATTCGAACGATTTTACCAACAATCCAGGAGGGTCAATTCATGACTACCGTGGATTTAAAGGATGCGTACCTACATATTCCTATCCACAAAGATCATCATCAGTTCCTAAGGTTCGCCTTTCTGGACAAACATTACCAGTTCGTGGCTCTTCCGTTCGGTTTAGCCACTGCTCCCAGAATTTTCACAAAGGTGCTAGGGTCCCTTCTAGCGGTTCTAAGACCGAGGGGCATTGCAGTGGCACCTTACCTAGACGACATCCTAATCCAAGCGTTGTCCCTTTCCAGATCAAGGGCTCATGCAGACATTGTATTAGCTTTTCTCAGGTCTCACGGGGGAAGGTGAACGTGGAAAAGAGTTCCCTGTCCCCGTCTACAAGAGTTCCTTTTCTGGGAACAATAATAGATTCTATAGAAATTAAGATTTTTCTGACAGAGGTCAGAAAATTAAAGCTTCTAAAGGCTTGTCAAGTTCTTCAATCTATTCCTCAGCCTTCCATAGCTCAGTCCATGGAAGTAATAGGTCTAATGGTGGCAACACTGGATGTGGTTCCTTTTGCTCGAATTCATCTAAGACCATTGCAACAGTGCATGCTCAGACAGTGGAATGGGGATTATGCAGACTTGTCTCCCCAGATTCAAGTAGACCAGTTAACCAGAGACTCACTCCGTTGGTGGTTGACTTAGGATCACCTGTCTCAGGGAATGAGTTTCCGCAAACCAGAGTGGGTCATTGTCACGACCGACGCCAGTCTATTAGGCTGGGGCGCGGTCTGGAACTCCCTGAAAGCTCAGGGTCTACGGTCTCGGGAAGAGTCTCTTCTCCCGATAAACATCCTGGAACTAAGAGCGATATTCAATGCGATCCGGGCTTGGCCGCAACTAGCGAAGGCCGGATTCATAAGATTTCAGTCGGACAACATGACGACTGTAGCTTACATCAATCATCAGGGAGGAACAAAGAGTTCCTTGGCGATGAGAGAGGTATCCAAGATCATCAAATGGGCGGAGGATCACTCCTGCCATCTATCTGCAATTCACATCCCAGGAGTAGACAACTGGGAGGCGGATTATTTGAGTCGTCAGACTTTCCATCCGGGGGAGAGGGAACTCCACCCGGAGGTCTTTGCCCAGTTAACTCAATTATGGGGCATTCCAGACATGGATCTGATGGCGTCTCGTCAGAACTTCAAGGTTCCTCGCTAAGGGTCCAGATCCAGGGATCCCAAGGCGACACTAGTGGATGCATTAGTGGCGCCTTGGTCGTTCAACCTAGCTTATGTGTTTCCGCTCGTAGCCAGGATCAAACAGGAGAAGGCCTCAGTGATTCTGATAGCTCCTGCGTGGCCACGCAGGACTTGGTATGCAGACCTGGTGAATATGTCATCGGCTCCACCATGGAAGCTACCTTTGAGACAGGATCTTCTAGTACAAGGCCCATTCGAACATCCAAATCTAGTCTCTCTGCAGCTGACTGCTTGGAAATTGAACGCTTGATTTTATCTAAGCGTGGGTTTTCAGATTCAGTTATAGATACTCTGGTCCAAGCCAGAAAACCTGTGACTAGGAAAATTTATCATAAAATATGGAAAAAATATATCTGTTGGTGTGAATCCAAGGGATTCTCTTGGAGTAAAATTAAAATTCCTAGGATTCTCTCCTTTCTCCAAGAGGGTTTGGATAAAGGGTTGTCAGCGAGCTCTCTAAAAGGACAGATTTCTGCTCTGTCTGTTTTGTTACACAAACGTCTGGCAGCAGTGCCAGATGTACAAGCATTTGTAAAGGCCTTAGTCAGAATCAAGCCTGTTTACAGACCCATGACTCCTCCATGGAATCTAAATTTAGTTCTTTCAGTTCTTCAAGGGGTTCTGTTTGAACCTTTGCATTCCATAGATATTAAGTTACTATCTTGGAAAGTTCTGTTTTTGGTTGCTATTTCTTCTGCTAGAAGAGTTTCTGAATTGTCTGCTTTGCAGTGTAATCCACCCTATGTAGTATTCCATGCAGATAAGGTTGTTTTGCGTACCAAACCTGGTTTTCTTCCAAAAGTGGTTTCCAACAGGAATATTAACCAGGAAATAGTTGTTCCTTCTCTGTGTCCGAATCCAGTTTCGAAGAAGGAACGTTTGTTACACAATTTAGATGTGGTCCGTGCTTTAAAATTCTATTTAGACAGACTTCATCTTTGTTTGTCGTTTATTCTGGTAAGAGGAGAGGACAGAAAGCTACTGCTACCTCTCTTTCTTTTTGGCTGAGAAGCATCATCCGATTGGCTTATGAGACTGCCGGACGGCAGCCTCCTGAACGAATTACAGCTCACTCCACCAGAGCTGTGGCTTCCACATGGGCCTTCAAGAACGAGGCTTCTGTTGATCAGATATGTAAGGCAGCGACTTGGTCTTCTCTGCACACTTTTGCCAAATTTTACAAATTCAATACTTATGCTTCTTTGGAGGCTGTTTTTGGGAGAAAGGTTTTGCAAGCCGTGGTGCCTTCCGTTTAGGTAACCTGACTTGTTCCCTCCCTTCATCCGTGTCCTAAAGCTTTGGTATTGGTTCCCACAAGTAAGGATGAAGCCGTGGACCGGACACACCAATGTAGGAGAAAACCGAATTTATGCTTACCTGATAAATTTCTTTCTCCTACGGTGTGTCCGGTCCATGGCCCGCCCTGGCTTTTTAGTCAGGTTTCAAATTTTTTCTTTCTATACACTACAGTCACCACGGCACCCTATGGTTTCTCCTTTTTCTCCTAACCGTCGGTCGAATGACTGGGGGGCGGAGCCAGAGGGGGGGCTATATGGGCAGCTTTTGCTGTGCTCTCTTTGCCATTTCCTGTTGGGGAAGAGAATATTCCCACAAGTAAGGATGAAGCCGTGGACCGGACACACCGTAGGAGAAAGAAATTTATCAGGTAAGCATAAATTCTGTTATTTTTGAAAAAAAAAATTTTTTAACTTTTTTTTTTTTTTTTACAGACCCCCAAGACTTACAAGGTTAGGTGATTACCTTTCCAACAGTGGGTCTTGGGGGTCTGTATCTGCTTAGATGCCTGAGATACAGGCTTCTAAGCAGCATGCCCCCTCCTCCTATACTAAACATTGTTAAGTAGGCTCAGAGCCGTCATTAGCACTCAAAGGGTTAAAGGGACATGAAACCCAATTTTTTTCTTTCATGATTTAGAAAGAGCATGCAATTTTAAACAACTTTCTAATTTACTTCTATGATCTAATTTTCTTCATTCTCTTGATATCCTTTGCTGAAAAGCATATCTAGATAGGCTTGGTAGTTGCTGATTGGTAACTGCACATTTATGCCTTGCATGATTGGCTAACTCATTGCATTGTTATTTCTTTAACAAAGGATAACTAAAGAATTAAACAAATTAGATAATAGTAAATAGTAAATTGGAATGTTGTTTAAAATTGTATTCTCTATCAGAATCAAGAAAGACATGTTTTGGGTTTAGTGTCCCTTTTAATATTTGTCTTTAATACTTCTCTTCTGATTATTGCTTATAATCATCACCATAATAAATATAAACATCACAATAATGTGGTTAACACAGAAAATCATTTAAACTAAAAATAAAATGTGCAACAAAAAACACACACAAATAGTGATAATAATACAGACCAAAATGCAGGAATATATCCAAAGTGAAACAAGTATTTTCCCTTTGGATATATTCCTGCATTTTGGTCTGTATTATTTTCACCATTTGTGTGGTGCACATTTTATTTTTAGTTTATATTATTTTCTGTGTTAACCACATTATTGTGATTTTTGTCATCACCATACCGTACCCATCACACATTTTATGACTATTGACCTGATTTAGAATTTCTACTTTTGTTAGAAAAAAATAAAATACTGGCCCTACTCAATCTAAATAAGCATAAATAATTGGTCTACATAACTGGAGCTGGTAGGACTAATTTTAATAGATTGTTTACTTCAAATTAATTCCCCCACACATAGAATATGTTTTACAATAACAGGAACTTTACTTCAGTATTTATTCTTTATAAATTAATACTGGGTGGCAACATTTATTGTGTACTGTAAAGTTGTATTTATTTTAATGTGTTTCCAATTACTTGTTTTACCAACAATTTATTGCTTATTTCTTCTACCTTCTACTGAGAGTGTAATTTCTTCTGCTGGCTATGTTTACACAGCTTTTCTCTAGCTTAGAAACTTGCAGTATAGGTAGGGATACTGCAGGGGAAAATAGCTATTTCAAATGTGAAAATAAAGTAAAATTAGCTATTTGTAAACAATTTCATACACTCCAGCAGGCAAAATGGATAATTGGAAACAAATTTAAGGGGATAAAAAACTTAGGATATACTGTCCCTTTAATCTGATCCCTTCCAATGAGCCTGCTAGTTCTGATCTTTAGTAGCTGATCCTTGGAACACCTCCTTTAACTGTTCCTATTAGTGCCCCTTTAATTCATCCTACATATAACTGCTGTTTAGAATCCACTGCACAGCGCTTACCATCAGATCAGCGAACCCACCCCCTTTGATCACCATTTAGTCTTTTTATACTAAACCATTCTTGCTTCAAGGAGTTAAAACTTAATGTAAAAATCCTGAGCAGGAGTTTATTTTTTCCTTTTCCCCTGTGGAATAAGCCAACTGCACCACAAAAATGTCCCAACTAACTAGGAACAGACTGCACATCTGAGCAGCGGGTGAATGTGTGTGTCTATATTTATACATAAATACTAGGCTTGGAACTTGGCTACCTGTCACCGTATCCAACCAGCCCATATTCCCTTTATCCCGACACCCTTTCTGAAAAGAAAAACATCCACAACTATAACTGATGTTAAAATTATGTAAATAGAAAAATATGGCACGTTAAAATATACTTTTTTACATATGTGGCTGATCGTATTTTTAGAGTAGCAGCAAAATAATTAAAGATCTGCAATAAGGAGAAAGGGAGACAGGGAAAAGAGTGGGGAAAAATGTAGAAAATGAGGAAGAAAAAGAGACAGAAGGAGAAGGGGGAGAGAGGTAGAAAGAAATACAGAAAATGAAAGCTCAAAAAAAATAAAGAAAGAAAAGCGACAGAAAAAAGTATATAGAGAGAAAAGTAGAGACTGGAGGGCCAATTTTATCATGCGCAAGCAGTTATGGGGGTGACCATTGGGGGGTGAGGAAAGGAAGAGAGCGGTTTGAGAGGGATTAGGGGGGATCAAGGGGTGGGATGTGTCAGGTGGGAGAGTAACCTATACACTAAAGCTAACATTAACCCTACAAGCTACCTAATTAACCCCTTCACTGCTGGGCATAATACAAGTGTGGTGTGCAGCGGCATTTAGCGGCCTTCTAATTACCAAAAAGCAATGCCAAAGCCATATATGTCCGGTATTTCTGAACAAAGGGGATCCCAGAGAACCATTTACAACCATTTGTGCCATAATTGCACAAGCTGTTTGTAGTTAATTTCAGTGAGAAACCTAAAGTTTGTGAAAAAGGTAACGATTTTTTTTTATTTGATCGCATTTGGCGGTGAAATGGTGGCAAGAAATACACCAAAATACTTTGGGTTGTCTACTAAATATATATAATATATATATATATATATATATATATATATATATTTCTGTTTAAATGTAGCGATGGCAAAAATGCTCTGGTCTTTTGGGGACGTTTTTGTCTGAAATGCCTGGTCTTTAAGGTGTTAAGCAACTTTCTAATTTACTCATATTATAAATTTTATTCGTTTTCTTGCTATCTTTATTTAAAAAGCAGGAATGTAAAGCTTAGGGGCCAGCCCATTTTAGGTTCAGCACCCTGGATTTTACCTGCTTATTGGTGACTACATTCAGCCGACCAAAAAGCAAGAGTAACCCAGGTTCTGAACCAGAATTGGGTCTGCTCCTAAGCTGTATGTTACTGCTTTTTAAATAAAGATAACAAGAGAACGAAAAAAAATTGATAATAGGAGTAAATTAGAAAGTTGCTTAAAATTGCATGCTCTATCTGAATCATTAAAGAAAAAAATTTGGATTTAGTGTCCCTTTAACTCCAGAGAATCCTCAAGATAAATTTCTACTCATAGGGCCTTAAATATCAACTGATTAATCTGATCTCTTTATCTGACCTATTGCTCATGTATAAATCATTGTACAAAATACAGCCCTTTATATCGTATAAAGCATGAGTGTAAATCCTTCTGTTCTTACAACCACTACTTATAACTCCTTGTATTCTCTCCATAAAACCTCTCCCTATATCTCCACCTGTTGCTCCAGATTATCCATCCCTAGGATTCACAACCCTACAAATAACTATATATTCTTTGAGTAGAACAGTAACGTCTTTTCACCTGACTGATGAACTACAGTGATTTTTTTCAGCCGCCTGTATATAATAATATTTTGAACTATAGAGCATTTACTTGCATATTAAAACAGAACAAGTATCACACTTTGTTGCTTTAAATCCTTCCAGCTAAAAGGCTTTTTTTTATTAAGCCATTTATATGATGTGTTTGTTCTTGCTACTCGTGTACCCTGGTGTCAGCTGTTTCATTCTGCAAATTTGCGCAATGGAATATAAGTACCTTGAATACATTTAATTACATGCACCTGCTTGTGCTGTAACTGGCCCCTTGGGTAGATGTCTCTAGAGAGAGAACAAACAGTGTGAATATAGGTGATCAGGGCAGAGAAGGCTGTAAATTATTCTTTTCAGGATTTTACATTATAATTTAGGTTTTGAGATCAATTTTGAGGTGTACAGTACAACCCATAAACAGTCATTTTACTGACTGAAAAACAGTAGCCATTAACCTCCAACCATCAACACTTAAAGGGCCATAATACCCAAATGTTTAAACACTTGAAAGTGATGCAGCATAGCTGTAAAAAGCTGATTAGAAAATATCACCTGAACATCTCTATGTAAAAAAGAAAGATATTTTACCTCAAAAGTTCCTCAGTAGCCACCTCCCATTGTAAAGGATTTCTAAGCAGCATATTAGTGTGTCTGTCCTGGGACAACTGAAAGGATGAGCTTCGTGCACTCTCATATTATTTCACCAATCAGGTAAAGGAAGCTTACTATGAAATCTCATGAGAGTTAAGTCAAATCTCATGAGATCACAGTAAGAGTTAATGACCTCAGCACTGCTGATGCTGATTGGCTGCTGTTCATTTCTTCATTTTTTTTATTTTTTTACCTGCAGCTGGGAGCAGCTGAGTATAACTTTTTACACAGAACTTTCTCTCGTGAGCTGAGGAAATTGTGAGGTAAAATATCTTCCTTTTTTACATAGAGATGCTCAGGTGATATTTTCCTGTCAGCTTTTTACAGTTATACTGCATCAGTTTCAAGTGATTTAGCATATGAGTATTATGTCCCTTTAATCCTCATTTTAACTCCAAAACTGAGGACCTTTACAGATAATTGAAAACCTGTGTCTTGTCCTTATCCACTTGGAATAAAAGGTATACAAAGGTGTATTCAAATACATAGTGGTGCATTTCAGAAACAATAGAATCATGTTTGCAGTATACTTACATATGTTAGCATTCATCCTGCTGCCAACCACCTCTGTGTGCTGCCACTTTGTGGTGTGATGTCACCATGAGATGCACATGCATGGGCAATAAAGTGCAAGTGCATGCAACCAATTAATCAGCAGCCATTAACTTGCACAATAAAGGTTATTATTGTAGCAGCATTCCCTCTCTCACACGGCTACATTATTATTATTATTTTTTTTTTACATAAAAATAGTTCCTCTGGATGCTTGGGATTCCTGTAGCTGAAAATGTTAAATGTTTCTCTGATCTAGCTGAGGCCATAGGATATTCATTAAGTGGAAAGGGTTGTGGTATAAAGTCTGAAGGATCTCAGTTTGACTCATGGGCTGCAGATGAGACAACCCTCTTAAATGGACAGTAAAGTCAAAATTAAACTTATGTATTGGATAGAGCATGAGATTTTAAACAACTTTCCAATTTACTTCTATTACCAATTTTGTTTAGTTCTCTTGGTATCATTTGTTAAAGAATAATCCTAGGGGATCTCAGAGTGTGCACGTGTCTTTAGCCATCTGGCAGCAGTGTGTGCAACATTGTTTATAGCAATGTTATACATAGTTGCAAACACAGCTACCATATAATGCTACAGACACCCTATGACAGCAGAGATTGCAACTGTGTATAACATTGTTTTAAGCATTTGCCTGATGGCTAAGTGCATGTGCACGCTCCTGAGCTCATCTAGGATTATTCTGTAACAAAGGATACCAGGAGAACTAAGCAAAATTGATAATAGAAGCAAACTGGAAATATTTTAAACATTGCATGCTGTATCTGAATCATGAAAGGTTAATTTTGACTTTCCTGTCACTTTAAATGGCTGAGGAATTTCTGCTGATTGTGTAACTAGCTGCTTCTACAATCATTTCTTAAAACTGGTTATCTATAGGGTTATATACCTGCTCTCAAAACTTCACCCACAGTTTTAGATTAGGGCTTCATGTAACCTCTGTAGAACTATCTACTCTAATTGCCCCCTATAACTTTTTACTGCAAATGCATCTACAATTTTCAACTACACTTACTCTTTTAACAGTTCTTAGCGTCTTCCCCCTACTTCTAACTTCTCTAAATGTTATAAATCCACTGACAAATCATATGGCTGCTTGCTATAACCCTTACATTAAACAGCTCTATAGCACATTACTTGACCATCTTTATAAGACTTAACCTAATTATTCCTGTATCTTTTTGTAACATTTATTTTCCCTTAACACCCCTGTAATGTTGTTCATGACCCTAACTGCCCCCATAACTGCTACTGTAATTCCTCATAGCCTCAACTGCTCTTGTAATGTTCCTCATAACCCCAACTACTCCTGTAATGTTCCTCATAACCCCAACTACTCCTGTAATGTTCCTCATAACCCCAACTACTCCTGTAATGTTCCTCATAACCTCAACATCTCCTGTAATGTTACTCATAACTCCAACTGCTCCTGTAATGTTCCTAATTACCCCCAACTGCTCCTGTAATGTTCCTCATAACCCCAACTGCTCCTGTAATGTTCCTCATAACCCCAACTACTCCTGTAATGTTCCTCATAACCTCAACATCTCCTGTAATGTTCCTAATTACCCCCAACTGCTCCTGTAATGTTCCTCATAACCCCAACTGCTTCTGTAATGTTCCTCATAACTTCCAACTGCTTCTGTAATGTTCCTCATAACCCCAACTGCTCCTGTAATGTTCCTCATAACCCCAACTGCTTATGTAATGTTCCTCATAACTTCCAACTGCTTCTGTAATGTTCCTCATAACTTCCAACTGCTTCTGTAATGTTCCTCATAACCCCAACTACTCCTGTAATGTTCCTCATAACCCCAACTACTCCTGTAATGTTCCTCATAACCTCAACATCCTCTGTAATGTTACTCATAACCCCAACTGCTTCTGTAATGTTCCTAATTACCCCCAACTGCTTCTGTAATGTTCCTCATACCCCCAACTGCTCCTGTAATGTTCCTCATAACCCCAACTGCTCCTGTAATGTTCCTCATAACCCCAACTACTCCTGTAATGTTCCTCATAACCTCAACATCTCCTGTAATGTTCCTCATAACCTCAACATCTCCTGTAATGTTCCTAATTACCCCCAACTGCTCCTGTAATGTTCCTCATAACCCCAACTGCTTCTGTAATGTTCCTCATAACTTCCAACTGCTTCTGTAATGTTCCTCCATAACCCCAACTGCTTCTGTAATGTTCCTCATAACCCCAACTGCTCCTTTGTGGTCCTCATAACTTCCAACTGCTCCTGTAATTTTCCTCATAACCCCAACTACTCCTGTAATGTTCCTCATAACCCCAACTGCTTCTGTAATGTTCCTCATAACCCCAACTGCTTCTGTAATGTTCCTCAAAACCCCAACTACTTCTGTAATGTTCATCATAACCCCAACTACTCCTGTAATGTTCCTCATAACCCCAACTACTCCTGTAATGTTCTTCATAACCCCAACTGCTCCTGTAATGTTCCTCATAACCCCAACTACTTCTGTAATGTTCCTCATAACCCCAACTACTTCTGTAATATTCCTCATAACCCCAACTGCTTCTGTAATGTTCCTCATAACCCCAACTGCTCCTGTAATGTTCCTCATATCCCCAACTACTCCTGTAATGTTCCTCATAACCTCAACATCTCCTGTAATGTTCCTCATAACCCCAACTGCTTCTGTAATGTTCCTAATTACCCCAACTGCTCCTGTAATGTTCCTCATAACCTCAACATCTCCTGTAATGTTCCTCATAACCCCAACTGCTTCTGTAATGTTCCTAATTACCCCAACTGCTCCTGTAATGTTCCTCATAACCCCAACTGCTTCTGTAATGTTCCTCATAACTTCCAACTGCTTCTGTAATGTTCCTCATAACCCCAACTGCTTCTGTAATGTTCCTCATAAACCCAACTGCTTCTGTAATGTTCCTCATAACCCCAACTGCTCCTGTAATGTTCCTCATAACCCCAACTACTCCTGTAATGTTCCTCATAACCTCAACATCTCCTGTAATGTTCCTCATAACCCCAACTGCTTCTGTAATGTTCCTAATTACCCCAACTGCTCCTGTAATGTTCCTCATAACCTCAACATCTCCTGTAATGTTCCTCATAACCCCAACTGCTTCTGTAATGTTCCTCATAACTTCCAACTGCTTCTGTAATGTTCATCATAACCCCAACTGCTTCTGTAATGTTCCTCATAACTTCCAACTGCTTCTGTAATGTTCCTCATAACTTCCAACTGCTTCTGTAATGTTCCTCATAACTTCCAACTGCTTCTGTAATGTTCCTCATAACTTCCAACTGCTTCTGTAATGTTCCTCATAACTTCCAACTGCTTCTGTAATGTTCCTCATAACCCCAACTGCTTCTGTAATATTCCTCATAACCCCAACTGCTTCTGTAATGTTCCTCATAACCGCAACTGCTCCTGTAATGTTCCCCATAACCCCAACTGCTCCTGTCCTTATTCTTTAACCACTCCTGTAATGTTCCTCATAACCCTAACTGTTCACATAATTAGTCTCATAACACATAACTGCTCCTGTAATGTTGTTGTTTTTTTTAACCATATCTGCTCCTATAATCTCCCTCATAACCTTAACTGCACCTATAATGATCCAGATAATACAGATCAATTTATCTGACCTTAATTGGTAACAGTGCAGGATGTAAAATAATGAAGATGTTTTAAGGGGTGTATCCCTGATAGCAAAACCTTGCAAATTTATTTAAAAAGTGCAAGTAGCATTGCCTGCTGTATGTATCTATGTATGTATATGTGTGTATGTATATGTGTGTGTGTATGTATGTGTGTGTGTGTGTATGTATGTATCTATGTATGTATATGTGTGTGTGTGTGTATGTATGTATGTACATGCTGAGAGCTAAACCACGCACACATCTTGCTGCCACTCACTGGTTGCCTGTTGCTAAATCAACAGACACATGTATTACTCTCCCTAGCCTGCGTACCTGGCACACCCGGGAAGGATGGGTGTGTCTCTGAACATACCAGTATCTGGCATTTCCTGTAGCATGATACAGACACAAAACTTGCACATTCTACCTTACTTTCTCTTTATACTACTTACCACAACTTTACCCAATAAAATTCACTGTTTTAAAGTGTCTATTTTAATAAACTGGCCAGGACACTTTTTTTCTACCTAATACACATTACAATTGTTTACATTTAGTTCTGCAGTGAGATCGACCATTTAACTATCTAAACTTGTCAGTGTGATAAGGTTCCATTGCTCTCAGGAAGACTGATCCTGTGTAAACCATTAACACAATCCTCTCCCTCTCCATTTACACTCCCTGGGTACCTTCTTGGTCTACAGCTGATCTACAAAGTGGCATTATTTAATGTTTCAGAGAGGAAACACTGAGCTAACTGTATTAGTTACTTGGCTGGTTTAAAGATTTTCAGTTTCCATCTCTTTAACCTCTGATTTGCCTGTGGTTTGTGACCTTTACAGTATCAGTTATGATTTCACATTAAAGTTTCATATAAATGCACTGCTTTTTTTTCTCATAAATATACAATAAATTTAAAAATTTACCAACTTTTAACATGCTGTATCTGTTTTGCCTTTCTCGGCTACGTTATTCAGTTGATTAGTTCATTTCACAAATTATTCAAATGTTCTTCTGAAAAAAAGCTAAGATGAATAGTGCTAAGCCGAAGGTCAAATAGTGCAGTTCTTCGCTTACTTTTAATATATGAACTTCTAATAAAATATAAGTTTAAAACAATGCACACACATGCATACTTATTCATACGTATGTACACAAACATACACGTACTGTACATAGACACTTGTGTATGTGTGTGTATATATATATATATATATATATATATATACACACACACGTATATGTATACACATTAGTACATATATACACAAACATAGGCACATATATATTTATACACACATACAGTCACCGGCCACTCTATTAAGGAACACCTTGCTAGTAACGGGTTGGACCCCCTTTGGCCTTCAGAACTGCCTTAATTCTTCATGGCATAGATTCAACAAGGTGTTGGAAACATTCCTCAGAGATTTTGGTCCATATTGACATGATAGCATCACGCAGTTGCTGCAGATTTGTCGGCTGCACATCCATGATGCAAATCTCCAGTTCCAAAAGGGACTCTATTGGATTGAGATCTGGTGACTGTGGAGGCCATTGGAGTACAGTGAACTCATTGTTGTTCAAGAAACCATTTTGAGATGATTTTAGGTTTGTCACATGGTGCATTTATCCTGCTGGAAGTAGCCATCAGAAGATGGGTACACTATAGTCATAAAGGGATGAACATGGTCAGCAATAATACTAAGGTAGGCCGGGGCGTTTAAACGATGCTTAATTGATACTAAGAGGCCCAAAGTGTGCCAATAAAATATCCCCCACACCATTACACCACCACCAGCCTGAACCGTTGATACAAGGCAGGATGGATCCATGCTTTCATGTTGTTTACGCCAAATTCTGGCCCTACCATCTGAATGTTGCAGCTGAAATCGAGACACATCAAGCCAGGCAACGTTTTTCCAATCTTCTATTGTCCAATTTTGGTGAGCTTGTGCGAATTGTAGCCTCAGTTTCCTGTTTTGAGCTGACAGGAGTGGCACCCGGTGTGGTCTTCTGCTGCTGTAGACCATCTGCTTCAAGATTCGACGTATTGTGCGTTCAGAGATGGTATTCTGCATACCTTGGTTGTAACGAGTGGTTATTTGAGTTACTGTTTCCTTTCTATCATCTCGAACCAGTCTGCCCATTCTCCTCTGACATCAACACAGAATTTTCGTCCACACAACTGCCACTCACTGGATATTTTCTCTTTTTCGCACCATTCTCTATAAACCCTAGAGATGGTATGTGCGTGAAAATCCCAGTAGATCAGCAGTGTATGAAATACTCAGACCAGCCCGTCTAGCACCAACAACCATGCCACATTCAAAGTCACTTAAATCCCCTTTCTTCTGTTATGTGTGATCAGTCCACGGGTCATCATTACTTCTGGGATATTATCTGCTCCCCTACAGGAAGTGCAAGAGGATTCACCCAGCAGAGTTGCTATATAGCTCCTCCCCTCTACGTCACCTCCAGTCATTCTCTTGCACCCAAAGACTAGATAGGAGGTGTGAGAGGACTATGGTGATTATACTTAGTTTTTATAACTTCAATCAAAAGTTTGTTATTTTACAATAGCACCGGAGCGTGTTATTACTTCTCTGGCAGAGTTTGAAGAAGAATCTACCAGAGTTTTTCTTATGATTTTAACCGGAGTAGTTAAGATCATATTGCTGTTTCTCGGCCATCTGAGGGAGGTAAAAGCTTCAGATCAGGGGACAGCAGGCAGTTGAATCTGCATTGAGGTATGTAGCAGTTTTTATTTTCTGAATGGAATTGATGAGAAAATCCTGCCATACCGTTATAATGACATGTATGTATACTCTACACTTCAGTATTCTGGGGATGGTATTTCACCGGAATTACTCTGTAAAAGTACATTAAACCTTTTAATAGGTATTTAATTCATGTTAAACGTTTTTGCTGGAATGTAGAATCGTTTGCATTTCTGAGGTACTGAGTGAATAAATATTTGGGCATTATTTTACCACTTGGCAGTTTGCTTGTTTTGATTATGACAGTTTCGTTTCTCTCTCACTGCTGTGTGTGAGGGGGAGGGGCCGTTTTTGGCGCTCTTTGCTACGCATCAAAAATTTCCAGTCAGTTACTCTTGTATTTTCTGCATGATCCGGTTCATCTCTAACAGAACTCAGGGGTCTTCAAACTTCTTTGAAGGGAGGTAGATTCTCTCAGCAGAGCTGTGAGACTTATGTAGTGACTGTGTTTTAAAACGTTGCTCTGTGATTTTTATGTTTAAAATTTAATTAGTGTTACTTTACTAATGGGAACAAACCTTTGCTAACCTTTGCTAACAAGTTGTGTTGTTTTTAAAGAGTGATGCTATAACTGTTTTTCAGTTCATTATTTCAACTGTCATTTAATCGTTTAGTGCTTCTTTGAGGCACAGTACGTTTTTGTTAAATAAGATTGTAACCAAGTTGCATGTTTATTGCTAGTGTGTTAAACATGTCTGATTCAGAGGAAGATACCTGTGTCATTTGTTCCAATGCCAAGGTGGAGCCCAATAGAAATTTATGTACTAACTGTATTGATGCTACTTTAAATAAAAGCCAATCTGTACAAATTGAACAAATTTCACCAAACAGCGAGGGGAGAGTTATGCCGTCTAACTCGCCTCACGTGTCAGTACCTGCGTCTCCCGCCCGGGAGGTGCGTGATATTATGGCGCCTAGTACATCTGGGCAGCCATTACAGATAACATTACAAGATATGGCTACTGTTATGACTGAAGTTTTGGCTAAGTTACCAGAACTAAGAGGCAAGCGTGATCACTCTGGGGTGAGAACAGAGTGCGCTGATAATTCTAGGGCCATGTCTGATACTGCGTCACAGCTTGCAGAGCATGAGGACGGAGAGCTTCATTCTGTAGGTGACGGTTCTGATCCAAGCAGATTGGATTCAGATATTTCAAATTTTAAATTTAAATTGGAAAACCTCCGTGTATTACTAGGGGAGGTCTTAGCGGCTCTTAACGATTGTAACACTGTTGCAATACCAGAGAAAATGTGTAGGTTGGATAAATACTTTGCGGTACCGGCGAGTACTGACGTTTTTCCTATACCTAAGAGATTAACTGAAATTGTTACTAAGGAGTGGGATAGACCCGGTGTGCCGTTCTCACCCCCTCCAATATTTAGAAAGATGTTTCCAATAGACGCCACCACACGGGACTTATGGCAAACGGTCCCTAAGGTGGAGGGAGCAGTTTCTACTTTAGCTAAGCGCACCACTATCCCGGTGGAGGATAGCTGTGCTTTTTCAGATCCTATGGATAAAAAATTAGAGGGTTACCTTAAGAAAATGTTTGTTCAACAAGGTTTTATATTGCAACCCCTTGCATGCATCGCGCCGATTACGGCTGCGGCAGCATTTTGGATTGAGTCTCTGGAAGAGAACCTTAGTTCCGCTACGCTGGACGACATTACGGACAGGCTTAGAGTCCTTAAACTAGCTAATTCATTCATTTCGGAGGCCGTAGTACATTTAACCAAACTTACGGCTAAGAATTCAGGATTCGCCATTCAAGCACGTAGGGCGCTGTGGCTAAAATCCTGGTCGGCTGATGTAACTTCTAAGTCCAAATTACTTAATATACCTTTCAAGGGGCAAACTTTATTTGGGCCCGGTTTGAAAGAAATTATCGCTGACATTACAGGAGGTAAGGGCCACGCTCTACCTCAAGACAAAGCCAAAGCTAAGGCTAGACAGTCTAATTTTCGTCCCTTTCGGAATTTCAAAGCAGGTGCAGCATCAACTTCCACTGCACCAAAACAGGAAGGAGCTGTTGCTCGTTACAGACAAGGCTGGAAACCTAACCAGTCCTGGAATAAGGGCAAGCAGGCCAGAAAACCTGCTGCTGCCCCTAAGACAGCATGAACCGAGGGCCCCCGATCCGGGACCGGATCTAGTGGGGGGCAGACTCTCTCTCTTCGCCCAGGCTTGGGCAAGAGATGTCCAGGATCCCTGGGCGCTAGAGATCATATCTCAGGGATACCTTCTAGACTTCAAATTATCTCCCCCAAGAGGGAGATTTCATCTGTCAAGGTTGTCAACAAACCAAATAAAGAAAGACGCGTTTCTACGCTGTGTACAAGATCTATTATTAATGGGAGTGATCCATCCGGTTCCGCGGTCGGAACAAGGACAAGGGTTTTACTCAAACCTGTTTGTGGTTCCCAAAAAAGAGGGAACTTTCAGGCCAATCTTGGATTTAAAGATCCTAAACAAATTCCTAAGAATTCCATCGTTCAAAATGGAAACTATTCGGACAATCTTACCCATGATCCAAAAGGGTCAGTACATGACCACAGTGGATTTAAAGGATGCTTACCTTCACATACCGATTCACAAAGATCATTACCGGTATCTAAGGTTTGCCTTCTTAGACAGGCATTACCAGTTTGTAGCCCTTCCATTCGGATTGGCTACGGCTCCAAGAATCTTCACAAAGGTTCTGGGTGCCCTTCTAGCGGTTCTGAGACCGCGAGGAATTTCGGTAGCTCCGTACCTAGACGACATTCTGATACAAGCTTCAAGCTTTCAAACTGCCAAGTCTCATACAGAGTTAGTTCTGGCATTTCTAAGGTCGCATGGATGGAAAGTGAACGAAAAGAAGAGTTCTCTCTTGCCTCTCACAAGAGTTCCATTCTTGGGGACTCTTATAGATTCTGTAGAAATGAAGATTTATCTGACAGAAGACAGATTAACAAAGCTTCTAAATACATGCCGTGTCCTTCATTCCATTCAACTCCCGTCAGTAGCTCAATGCATGGAGGTGATCGGCTTAATGGTAGCAGCAATGGACATAGTACCCTTTGCACGCCTACATCTCAGACCGCTGCAATTGTGCATGCTGAGTCAGTGGAATGGGGATTACTCAGATTTGTCCCCCACTCTGAATCTGGATCAAGAGACCAGAAACTCTCTTCTATGGTGGCTTTCTCGACCACATCTGTCCAGGGGGATGCCGTTCAGCAGGCCGGACTGGACAATTGTAACAACAGACGCCAGCCTTCTAGGTTGGGGCGCTGTCTGGAATTCTCTGAAGGCTCAGGGACAATGGAGTCAGGAGGAAAGTCTCCTGCCAATAAACATTCTGGAATTGAGAGCAGTTCTCAATGCCCTTCTAGCTTGGCCCCAGTTAAAGACTCGGGGGTTCATCAGGTTTCAGTCGGACAACATCACGACTGTAGCTTACATCAACCATCAAGGAGGGACAAGAAGCTCCCTAGCAATGATAGAAGTATCAAAGATAATTCGCTGGGCAGAGTCTCACTCTTGCCACCTGTCAGCAATCCACATCCCGGGAGTGGAGAACTGGGAGGCGGATTTCTTGAGTCGCCAGACTCTTCATCCGGGGGAGTGGGAACTTCATCCGGAGGTCTTTGCCCAAATACTTCGACGTTGGGGCAAACCAGAGATAGATCTCATGGCGTCTCGCCAGAACGCCAAACTTCCTCGCTACGGATCCAGATCCAGGGATCCGGGAGCGGTTCTGATAGATGCTTTGACAGCACCTTGGAACTTCAGGATGGCTTATGTGTTTCCACCCTTCCCGCTGCTTCCTCGATTGATTGCCAAAATCAAACAGGAGAGAGCATCAGTGATTCTAATAGCGCCTGCATGGCCGCGCAGGACTTGGTATGCAGATCTAGTGGACATGTCATCCTGTCCGCCTTGGTCTCTACCTCTAAGACAGGACCTTCTGATTCAGGGTCCATTCAAACATCAAAGTCTAACTTCTCTGAAGCTGACTGCTTGGAAATTGAACGCTTGATTTTATCAAAACGTGGTTTTTCTGAGTCGGTTATTGATACCCTGATACAGGCTAGGAAGCCTGTTACCAGAAAGATTTACCATAAAATATGGCGTAAATACCTATACTGGTGTGAATCCAAAGATTACTCCTGGAGTAAGGTTAGGATTCCTAGGATATTGTCTTTTCTACAAGAAGGTTTAGAAAAGGGTTTATCGGCTAGCTCATTAAAGGGACAGATCTCAGCTCTGTCCATCTTGTTACACAGGCGTCTGTCAGAAAATTCAGACATCCAGGCCTTTTGTCAGGCTTTAGCTAGGATCAAGCCTGTGTTTAAAACTGTTGCTCCGCCATGGAGTTTAAACTTAGTTCTTAACGTTTTACAGGGTGTTCCGTTTGAACCCCTTCATTCCATTGATATAAAATTGTTATCTTGGAAAGTTCTATTTTTAATGGCTATTTCCTCGGCTCGAAGAGTCTCTGAGTTATCAGCCCTACATTGTGATTCTCCTTATCTGATCTTTCACTCAGACAAGGTAGTTCTGCGTACTAAACCTGGGTTCTTACCTAAGGTTGTCTCTAACAGGAATATCAATCAAGAGATTGTTGTTCCATCCTTGTGTCCAAATCCTTCTTCAAAGAAGGAACGTCTTCTACACAATCTGGATGTAGTTCGTGCCCTCAAGTTCTACTTGCAGGCAACTAAAGATTTTCGCCAAACTTCTTCCCTGTTTGTCGTTTATTCTGGACAGAGGAGAGGTCAAAAAGCTTCTGCTACCTCTCTCTCTTTTTGGCTTCGTAGCATAATACGTTTAGCCTATGAGACTGCTGGACAGCAGCCTCCTGAAAGAATTACAGCTCATTCCACTAGAGCTGTGGCTTCCACTTGGGCCTTTAAGAATGAGGCCTCTGTTGAACAGATTTGCAAGGCTGCAACTTGGTCTTCGCTTCATACTTTTTCCAAATTTTACAAATTTGACACTTTTGCTTCTTCGGAGGCTATTTTTGGGAGAAAGGTTCTTCAGGCAGTGGTTCCTTCTGTATAATGAGCCTGCCTATCCCTCCCGTCATCCGTGTACTTTTGCTTTGGTATTGGTATCCCAGAAGTAATGATGACCCGTGGACTGATCACACATAACAGAAGAAAACATAATTTATGCTTACCTGATAAATTCCTTTCTTCTGTTGTGTGATCAGTCCACGGCCCGCCCTGTTTTTTAAGGCAGGTACATATTTTTTAAATTATAATTCAGTCACCACTACACCCTTGGCTTCTCCTTTCTCGTTGGTCTTTGGTCGAATGACTGGAGGTGACGTAGAGGGGAGGAGCTATATAGCAACTCTGCTGGGTGAATCCTCTTGCACTTCCTGTAGGGGAGCAGATAATATCCCAGAAGTAATGATGACCCGTGGACTGATCACACAACAGAAGAAAGGAATTTATCAGGTAAGCATAAATTATGTTTTTTTCCCCCATTCTGATGCTCAGTTTGGACTTCAGCAAGTCGTCTTCACCACGTCTAGATTCCTAAATGCATTGAGTTGCTGCCATGTGATTGACTGATAAGCAATTTGTGTTACCAAGCAATTGAACAGGTGTACCTAATAAAGTGTCCGGTGAGTGTATTTGTTTATTCATTTGCACATACGTACACAAATATATAAATATATATATATATATATATATATAGTATCTCACAAAAGTGAGTACACCCCTCACATGTGACAACACTGAAGAAATTACACTTTGCTACAATGTAAAGTAGTTAGTATACAGCCTGTATAAGTGTAATAACTCAACACGCAGCCATTAATGTCTAAACTGTTGGCAACAAAAGTGAGTACACCCCTAAGTGGAAATGTCCAAATTGGGCCTAATTATTCATTTTCCCTCCCCGGTGTCATGTGACTCGTTAGTGTTACAATGTCTCAGGTGTGAATGGGGAGCAGGTGTGTTAAATTTGGTGTTATCGCTCTCACACTATCTTATACTGGTCACTGGACGTTCAACATGGCACCTCATGGCAAATAACTCTCTGAGGATCTGAAAAAAAAGAATTGTTGCTCCTCATAAAGATGGCCTAGGCTATAAGAAGATAGCCAAGACCCCGAAAATGAGCTGCAGCATGGTGGGCAAGACCATACAGCGGTTTCAGAGAACAGATTCCACTCAGAACAGGCCTCGCCATGGTCGACCAAAGAAATTGAGTGCAAGTGCTCAGCGTCATATCCAGAGGTTGTCTTTGGGAAATAGATGATGAGTGCTGCCAGCATTGCTGCAGAGGTTGAAGGGGTGGGGGGGTCAGCCTGTCAGTGCTCCGACCGTACGCTGCACACTGCATCAAATTGGTCTGCATGGCTGTCGTCCCAGAAGGAAGCCTCTTCTAAAGATGATGCACTTGAAAGCCCACAAACAGTTTGTGTAAAACATGCAGACTAAGGACATGGATTACTGGAACCATGTCCTGTGGTCCGATGAGACCAAGATAAATTTATTTGGTTCAGATGATGTCAAGCGTGTGTGCTGGCAACCAGGTGAGGAGTACAAAGACAAGTGTGTCTTGCCTACAGTTAAGCATGGTGGTGGGAGTGTCATGGTCTGGGCCTGCATGAGTACTACCGGCACTGGTGAGCTACAGTTCATTGAGGGAACCATGAATGCCAACATGTACTGTGAGATACTGAAGCAGAGCATGATCCCCCTCCCATCAGAGACTGCAGGGCAGTATTCCAACATGATAAGGACCACAAACACACATTAGACATTAATGGCTGTGTATTGAGTTATTTTGATTGGACAGCAAATTTACACTGTTATACAGGCTGTACACTCACTACTTTACATTGTAGCAAAGTGTCATTTCTTCAGTGTTGTCACATGAAAAGATATAATAAAATATTTACAAAAATGTTAGGGGTGTACTCACTTTTGTGAGATAGTGTGTATATATATATATATATATATATATATATATATATATAATGTATATGTATGTATACACATTAAAGCCCTTTTCAGTTCAACACCTGAGCATATACCCTATTCTTTTAATTCACTGTTGAATGATATTTTTTTTTCCCAATAATAAACATTTACATTTAATATTTATTCATGAGTGAAAAACTTTATTTTAATATATTATAAATGTGTTTTGTTATGCATAAATTTAAAGTGAAGGTCACTTTTGACGAATTAGTGATCATTTCTCCAACATAGGTGTGTCCGGTCCACGGCGTCATCCTTACTTGTGGGATATTCTCTTCCCCAACAGGAAATGGCAAAGAGCCCAGCAAAGCTGGTCACATGATCCCTCCTAGGCTCCGCCTACCCCAGTCATTCTCTTTGCCGTTGTACAGGCAACATCTCCACGGAGATGGCTTAGAGTTTTTTAGTGTTTAACTGTAGTTTTTATTATTCAATCAAGAGTTTGTTATTTTGAAATAGTGCTGGTATGTACTATTTACTCTGAAACAGAAAAGAGATGAAGATTTCTGTTTGTATGAGGAAAATGATTTTAGCAACCGTCACTAAAATCCATGGCTGTTCCACACAGGACTGTTGAGAGCAATTAACTTCAGTTGGGGGAACAGTGAGCAGTCTCTTGCTGCTTGAGGTATGACACATTCTAACAAGACGATGTAATGCTGGAAGCTGTCATTTTCCCTCTGGGATCCGGTAAGCCATGTTTATTACGATTGTAAATAAGGGCTTCAAAAAGGGCTTATTAAGACTGTAGATTTTTTTTTTGGGCTAAATCGATTGATTATTAACACATATTTAGCCTTGAGGAATCATTTTATCTGGGTATTTTGATATAATAATATCGGCAGGCACTGTTTTAGACACCTTATTCTTTAGGGGCTTTCCCAAAGCATAGGCAGAGCCTCATTTTCGCGCCGGTGTTGCGCACTTGTTTTTGAGAGGCATGGCATGCAGTCGCATGTGAGAGGAGCTCTGATACTTAGAAAAGACTTTCTGAAGGCGTCATTTGGTATCGTATTCCCCTTGGGGCTTGGTTGGGTCTCAGCAAAGCAGATACCAGGGACTGTAAAGGGTTTAAAGTTCAAAACGGCTCCGGTTCCGTTATTTTAAGGGTTAAAGCTTCCAAATTTGGTGTGCAATACTTTTAAGGCTTTAAGACACTGTGGTGAAAATTTGGTGAATTTTGAACAATTCCTTCATGTTTTTTCGCATTTGCAGTAATAAAGTGTGTTCAGTTTAAAATTTAAAGTGACAGTAACGGTTTTATTTTAAAACGTTTTTTGTACTTGTTATCAAGTTTATGCCTGTTTAACATGTCTGAACTACCAGATAGACTGTGTTCTGAATGTGGGGAAGCCAGAATTCCTATTCATTTAAATAAATGTGATTTATGTGACAATGACAATGATGCCCAAGATGATTCCTCAAGTGAGGGGAGTAAGCATGGTACTGCATCATTCCCTCCTTCGTCTACACGAGTCTTGCCCACTCAGGAGGCCCCTAGTACATCTAGCGCGCCAATACTCCTTACTATGCAACAATTAACGGCTGTAATGGATAATTCTGTCAAAAACATTTTAGCCAAAATGAACACTTATCAGCGTAAGCGCGACTGCTCTGTTTTAGATATTGAAGAGCATGACGACGCTGATATTAATATTTCTGAAGGGCCCCTAACTCAGTCTGATGGGGCCAGGGAGGTTTTGTCTGAGGGAGAAATTACTGATTCAGGGAACATTTCTCAACAAGCTGAACCTGATGTGATTGCATTTAAATTTAAGTTGGAACATCTCCGCATTCTGCTTAAGGAGGTATTATCCACTCTGGATGATTGTGACAAGTTGGTCATCCCAGAGAAACTATGTAAAATGGACAAGTTCCTAGAGGTGCCGGGGCTCCCAGAAGCTTTTCCTATACCCAAGCGGGTGGCGGACATTGTTAATAAAGAATGGGAAAGGCCCGGTATTCCTTTCGTCCCTCCCCCCATATTTAAAAAATTGTTTCCTATGGTCGACCCCAGAAAGGACTTATGGCAGACAGTCCCCAAGGTCGAGGGAGCGGTTTCCACTTTAAACAAACGCACCACTATACCCATAGAGGATAGTTGTGCTTTCAAAGCTCCTATGGATAAAAAATTAGAAGGTTTGCTTAAAAAGATGTTTGTTCAGCAGGGTTACCTTCTACAACCAATTTCATGCATTGTCCCTGTCGCTACAGCCGCATGTTTCTGGTTCGATGAGCTGATAAAGGCGGTCGACAGTGATTCCCCTCCTTATGAGGAGATTATGGACAGAATCAATGCTCTCAAATTGGCTAATTCTTTCACCCTAGACGCCACTTTGCAATTGGCTAGGTTAGCGGCTAAGAATTCTGGGTTTGCTATTGTGGCGCGCAGAGCGCTTTGGTTGAAATCTTGGTCGGCTGATGCGTCTTCCAAGAACAAGCTACTTAACATTCCTTTCAAGGGGAAAACGCTGTTTGGCCCTGACTTGAAAGAGATTATCTCGGATATCACTGGGGGTAAGGGCCACGCCCTTCCTCAGGATCGGCCTTTCAAGGCAAAAAATAAACCTAATTTTCGTCCCTTTCGTAGAAACGGACCAGCCCAAAGTGCTACGTCCTCTAAGCAAGAGGGTAATACTTCTCAAGCCAAGCCAGCTTGGAGACCAATGCAAGGCTGGAACAAGGGAAAGCAGGCCAAGAAACCTGCCACTGCTACCAAGACAGCATGAAATGTTGGCCCCCGATCCGGGACCGGATCTGGTGGGGGGCAGACTCTCTCTCTTCGCTCAGGCTTGGGCAAGAGATGTTCTGGATCCTTGGGCGCTAGAAATAGTCTCCCAAGGTTATCTTCTGGAATTCAAGGGACTTCCCCCAAGGGGGAGGTTCCACAGGTCTCAGTTGTCTTCAGACCACATAAAAAGACAGGCATTCTTACATTGTGTAGAAGACCTGTTAAAAATGGGAGTGATTCATCCCGTTCCATTAAGAGAACAAGGGATGGGGTTCTACTCCAATCTGTTTATAGTTCCCAAAAAAGAGGGAACGTTCAGACCAATCTTAGATCTCAAGATCTTAAACAAGTTTCTCAAGGTTCCATCGTTCAAGATGGAAACCATTCGAACTATTCTTCCTTCCATCCAGGAAGGTCAATTCATGACCACGGTGGATTTAAAGGATGCGTATCTACATATTCCTATCCACAAGGAACATCATCGGTTCCTGAGGTTCGCATTCCTGGACAAACATTACCGGTTCGTGGCGCTTCCTTTCGGATTAGCCACTGCTCCAAGGATTTTCACAAAGGTACTAGGGTCCCTTCTAGCTGTGCTAAGACCAAGGGGCATTGCTGTAGTACCTTACTTGGACGACATTCTGATTCAAGCGTCGTCCCTTCCTCAAGCAAAGGCTCACACGGACATTGTCCTGGCCTTTCTCAGATCTCACGGATGGAAAGTGAACGTGGAAAAGAGTTCTCTATCTCCGTCAACAAGGGTTCCCTTCTTGGGAACAATAATAGACTCCTTAGAAATGAGGATTTTTCTGACAGAGGCCAGAAAAACAAAACTTCTAGACTCTTGTCGGATACTTCATTCCGTTCCTCTTCCTTCCATAGCTCAGTGCATGGAAGTGATCGGGTTGATGGTAGCGGCAATGGACATTGTTCCTTTTGCACGCATTCATCTAAGACCATTACAACTGTGCATGCTCAGTCAGTGGAATGGGGACTATACAGACTTGTCTCCGAAGATACAAGTAAATCAGAGGACCAGAGACTCACTCCGTTGGTGGCTGTCCCTGGACAACCTGTCACGAGGGATGACATTCCGCAGACCAGAGTGGGTCATTGTCACGACCGACGCCAGTCTGATGGGCTGGGGCGCGGTCTGGGGATCCCTGAAAGCTCAGGGTCTTTGGTCTCGGGAAGAATCTCTTCTACCGATAAATATTCTGGAACTGAGAGCGATATTCAATGCTCTCAAGGCTTGGCCTCAGCTAGCGAGGGCCAAGTTCATACGGTTTCAATCAGACAACATGACAACTGTTGCGTACATCAACCATCAGGGGGGAACAAGGAGTTCCCTGGCGATGGAAGAAGTGACCAAAATCATTCTATGGGCGGAGTCTCACTCCTGCCACCTGTCTGCTATCCACATCCCAGGAGTGGAAAATTGGGAAGCGGATTTTCTGAGTCGTCAGACATTGCATCCGGGGGAGTGGGAACTCCATCCGGAAATCTTTGCCCAAGTTACTCAGCTGTGGGGCATTCCAGACATGGATCTGATGGCCTCTCGTCAGAACTTCAAAGTTCCCTGCTACGGGTCCAGATCCAGGGATCCCAAGGCGGCTCTAGTGGACGCACTAGTAGCACCTTGGACCTTCAAACTAGCTTATGTGTTCCCGCCGTTTCCTCTCATCCCCAGGCTGGTAGCCAGGATCAATCAGGAGAGGGCGTCGGTGATCTTGATAGCTCCTGCGTGGCCACGCAGGACTTGGTACGCAGATCTGGTGAATATGTCATCGGCTCCTCCTTGGAAGCTACCTTTGAGACGAGACCTTCTTGTTCAGGGTCCGTTCGAACATCCGAATCTGGTTTCACTCCAGCTGACTGCTTGGAGATTGAACGCTTGATCTTATCGAAGCGAGGATTCTCAGATTCTGTTATCGATACTCTTGTTCAGGCCAGAAAGCCTGTAACTAGAAAGATTTACCACAAAATTTGGAAAAAATATATCTGTTGGTGTGAATCTAAAGGATTCCCTTGGGACAAGGTTAAGATTCCTAGGATTCTATCCTTCCTTCAAGAAGGATTGGAAAAAGGATTATCTGCAAGTTCCCTGAAGGGACAGATTTCTGCCTTGTCTGTGTTACTTCACAAAAGGCTGGCCGCTGTGCCAGATGTTCAAGCCTTTGTTCAGGCTCTGGTTAGAATCAAGCCTGTTTACAAACCTTTGACTCCTCCTTGGAGTCTCAATTTAGTTCTTTCAGTTCTTCAGGGGGTTCCGTTTGAACCCTTGCATTCCGTTGATATTAAGTTATTATCTTGGAAAGTTTTGTTTTTAGTTGCAATTTCTTCTGCTAGAAGAGTTTCAGAATTATCTGCTCTGCAGTGTTCTCCTCCTTATCTGGTGTTCCATGCAGATAAGGTGGTTTTACGTACTAAACCTGGTTTTCTTCCAAAAGTTGTTTCTAACAAAAACATTAACCAGGAGATTATCGTACCTTCTCTGTGTCCGAAACCAGTTTCAAAGAAGGAACGTTTGTTGCACAATTTGGATGTTGTTCGCGCTCTAAAATTCTATTTAGATGTTACAAAGGATTTCAGACAAACATCTTCCTTGTTTGTTGTTTATTCCGGTAAAAGGAGAGGTCAAAAAGCAACTTCTACCTCTCTCTCTTTTTGGATTAAAAGCATCATCAGATTGGCTTACGAGACTGCCGGACGGCAGCCTCCCGAAAGAATCACAGCTCATTCCACTAGGGCTGTGGCTTCCACATGGGCCTTCAAGAACGAGGCTTCTGTTGATCAGATATGTAGGGCAGCGACTTGGTCTTCACTGCACACTTTTACCAAATTTTACAAGTTTGATACTTTTGCTTCTTCTGAGGCTATTTTTGGGAGAAAGGTTTTGCAAGCCGTGGTGCCTTCCATTTAGGTGACCTGATTTGCTCCCTCCCTTCATCCGTGTCCTAAAGCTTTGGTATTGGTTCCCACAAGTAAGGATGACGCCGTGGACCGGACACACCTATGTTGGAGAAAACAGAATTTATGTTTACCTGATAAATTACTTTCTCCAACGGTGTGTCCGGTCCACGGCCCGCCCTGGTTTTTTTAATCAGGTCTGATAATTTATTTTCTTTAACTACAGTCACCACGGTACCATATGGTTTCTCCTATGCAAATATTCCTCCTTAACGTCGGTCGAATGACTGGGGTAGGCGGAGCCTAGGAGGGATCATGTGACCAGCTTTGCTGGGCTCTTTGCCATTTCCTGTTGGGGAAGAGAATATCCCACAAGTAAGGATGACGCCGTGGACCGGACACACCGTTGGAGAAAGTAATTTATCAGGTAAACATAAATTCTGTTTTTTTAATAATCCTATTAAAAACAAGGGCACTTTAATTAATCAAAATTGACATTTCAAGCGTTTTCTTCAAAAACGTACCTTTTAATCCTGAGAGCCGCTCCAGCGCTTCCTCCGCCCGTCGCAAACCCTCTTTGCGGGTCCAAAATGACGAGTCCGGCTTCATCCAATCACGACGTTCCCTCAGGCCATGATCCCCCGGGGGCAACGCCGTGATTGGAGGAAGCCGGATTCGTCATTTCTGACGGCCGGGGAATCGATAGAGCAGCTTTCAGGATTTAAGGTAAGTTTTTATAGAAAACACTTTAAATGTCAATTTTGATGACTTAAAGTGCCCTTTTTGTTAATAGTAGTATTAAAAAACAGGCACTAATTCGTCAAAATTGACCTTCACTTTAAGTGCGTTTCATTTCAGTTCTCCAAAAGTGCTATTTCCAGTGCTATTTTGTTTTGCACTTGAGCTTGTAATATGAGCAATAATAGCACACCCTACATTATCCCTTTTAAAGGATAGGACCTGCTAAAGAATATATTGCCCATTTGTAATCTAGCCATTTATTGGTTATTTATGTAATTCTATTTTTAATTTGCCTTTTATTTTTATATCCTAGGAAAAGAATAAATGTTTTTTTTGTGAGAAAATACAGTAATTGAACATATTAATATAAAAATAAAATTCTCTTCTTAAAGCATTTTATTTTTGAATTATCTTTTGATTAAAGCTATGTGTTTTAATCCACATATGAGTTAAACGAATGATTAAACCCTTGCGCCAAATGGACGTAGGTACTATGTTACTGATCGTGGACCGTTACCATGTGAAGGCAGATCCGATACAAGCGGTGACTGCCGTTGGTGGAGGGCTTGGATCAGTGCAGGTGGCGGTGATTGTGGTGGGTGCGAGCAGGATTCTCAACGCTACAGAAAAAAATGTGAGGTCAGGGAGAGGGAGGGATGGAGCACTACACTATGGCACATAATGCTGGAAGTCGGAGGGGGTCCCTACTCTACAGAAAAAAATAAACACAAACGTGTTATTTGTTACTGGCAGACTAGCTGATACTAGTAGATTTAAAGGGACAGTAAAGTCATAGTTAGACATTCATGATTAGATAGAACATACCATTTTAAACAACTTTCTATTTCACTTCTAATTTGCTTCCTTTTCTTGTTATCTTTTGCTGAAAGGTTTATCTAGCAAAACTTAGGAGCAGCAAAGAACCTACATACTAGTTGCTGATATATATATATATATATATAATTTGCATACAAAGAGAGAAGCGCTCTACCAGGAACGAACAACAGCTCAGTGGCTTGTATATATATATACACCGATTGTCATTGGCTCACCCATGTGTTCCGTTAGAAACCAGTAGTGCATTGCTGTTCCTTCAACAAATTATACCAAGAGAATGTAGAACATTTGATAATAGAAGTAAACTGGAAAGTTGTTTAAAATTGTATGTTCTACCTAAAGTATAAAAGAAAAATGTTGTGTTTCATATCCCTTTTAAAGGGACAGTAAAGGTTCAGAATTATATAACATTATTTAAGCGGTAACTTCGAAAATTAAAAGTATTTCCCAATTTTGCAGTGTAACGTTGTACTCCGCTCCAGGATCTACTGAGCTGATCTTGGATATCCAAAGCGCTTTGCGGGCTTGCTGGCTCGCTCCTGCTCTGGTCTAGTAGCAGGAGTGAGCTACATTTATTCTAATAGCGTGACCGGGCGTGCTGTGAATAGCCAGCAAGCCTGCAAAGGGCTTTGGACATCCAAGACCTGCTCAGTATATTCTGGAGCAGAGTCCAACGTTACACTGCAAAATTGGGAAATACTTTTAATTTTCGAAGTTACCAAACCTTTACTGTCCCTTTAAGTGTACATTTAACAGTGATGTGTCAGTGTTTATATACAGTGCGAAGGTAATACTATAGTTAAATGAAAAACAGAATTTATGTTTACCTGATAAATTACTTTCTCCAACGGTGTGTCCGGTCCACGGCGTCATCCTTACTTGTGGGATATTCTCTTCCCCAACAGGAAATGGCAAAGAGCCCAGCAAAGCTGGTCACATGATCCCTCCTAGGCTCCGCCTACCCCAGTCATTCGACCGACGTTAAGGAGGAATATTTGCATAGGAGAAACCATATGGTACCGTGGTGACTGTAGTTAAAGAAAATAAATTATCAGACCTGATTAAAAAAAAAAACCAGGGCGGGCCGTGGACCGGACACACCGTTGGAGAAAGTAATTTATCAGGTAAACATAAATTCTGTTTTCTCCAACATAGGTGTGTCCGGTCCACGGCGTCATCCTTACTTGTGGGAACCAATACCAAAGCTTTAGGACACGGATGAAGGGAGGGAGCAAATCAGGTCACCTAAATGGAAGGCACCACGGCTTGCAAAACCTTTCTCCCAAAAATAGCCTCAGAAGAAAACACTAAAAAACTCTAAGCCATCTCCGTGGAGATGTTGCCTGTACAACGGCAAAGAGAATGACTGGGGTAGGCGGAGCCTAGGAGGGATCATGTGACCAGCTTTGCTGGGCTCTTTGCCATTTCCTGTTGGGGAAGAGAATATCCCACAAGTAAGGATGACGCCGTGGACCGGACACACCTATGTTGGAGAAAGTTTGTTTGGTTTTTGTTGGTTTAACAGATACTTAAATCATATCTGAATAATGATGATCATAAAGTTTTCAGGTGAAAAGTGTTCCTGATTTATTCTTATTTAGTGTTGAGGATCTGTTGGCGCCAGGGGTCAAGTCCTACAAAAAAGACTGTGGGAACTCACCAAGACTTTTACCCTCCCTCACAATTAATATTGTTTTATATATATATATATATATATATATATATACACACACTGTATTTATATGTATATAATCGATACACTTTGGTTAATGAAAGCAAATTAAATCCAATGAAAAGTGAAATGGTTGCCTTTGGGCCTGAGACTCCTCCTCTGTCGCAGAGTCTCGCCCATTTAAGGGGCAGTTGTCCTATTTCTGCTGAGGGGAGCTAAATAACCCCAGAGGAAGCCACAAAGAAATGTAAGCACCATGGGGCCGATTTTATGAAAGTGCGAGCGGACATGATACAATGTTGTGTATCATGTCCGCCACACATCAAACTGCTTGTGCAATGCCGCTCCATGCAGATTCGCGGACAACCGGCCGCTAGCAGGGGGTGTCAATCAGCCCGATGTATAGGATCGGGCGTATTAATGTCCACAGCCTCAGAGCAGGCGGACAAGTTATGGAGCAGCGGTCTTTAGACTGCTGCTTCATAACTGCTGTTTCCGGCGAGCCTGAAGGCTCGCACAGAAACAGTGGCATCAAGCTCCATTCAGAGCTTGATAATTCGGCCCCCATGTGTAACACACAGTGCAGGGTGATCACACAGCAGGACCAATGACAGGCTTGCATTTAGTGTATTGTAGGAAGTGTTACTGCCCATTACTAGAGGATCTCACTATCCCTCTTTCTTGACTGTGCTCCAGCTCCTCCCACCAGCAGCAGCAGTGTTTACTGAAATGTTTCTATTCTTTGACCAGTGGGAACTTAGTTCCATCTGCAAAAATAGTGCAGGAACTCCGTTCCCATGCGTTCACGCTCGACTGGACCCCTGGTTGTCACTCTACAAATGAAGAATAATAATAAATCTTCCTTGCTTGTGTTAAATAGTAGAACTTTTTTTCTCTATTCTTTGGGATAAATATGAAATGTTTTATTTATAGTGTCAGAAGAAAGTATTTTAATTCTCAGATTGAATCTGTACCATCCATAAATTTTTATTTGTATTCCTAATCTTAAAATAAATAGTCATTTTAAAACTCCTCAAAATAATGTTCTATAGTATTTTCTAACAAATATGAATTCTAAAAATCTGCATTATAAAGCATAACATAGGTGTGTTTTTTGTAATGATCAGTATGTTTCCTGAGGGAAGAACAGCAAGATTTAAAGGCAAGATACTTTTCTAATGACCTATTTAAGTATGTGTATATATATATATATATATATATATATATATATATATGTTTGTTCAGATGGTATTTCGGCGCTGGACTGTCATTGGGCAGGATCAGACTGATATGCTACAGGATATTTTTTCTCTGCGAAGGGGCATAGTGTGCTAAAAGAACGCGCACCCTGAGTTGCAATTTAAATGAACAGGCATGGAAGTTATTCTAGCTTTTGCTCTATCTCAGGAGTGCTGTTCTCTTTCTCATTTTTCATATATATATATATATATGTATATGTGTGTGTATATATAAGTGTATGTGTGTGTGTATGTATATATATATATATATATATATGTGTGTGTGTATGTATATATATATATATATATATATATATATATATATATATGCACAAATTCTCAGAGCTCGCACACACTGTAAAAATCTGTAGTTTGCCCGGGGTGCATCAAGGGTAAATAACATAGCAGAAAAAGGACGCACTCTCCGGGTCTTGCAAAGTATTCATTTAATAGTAATAATATATGTATTTATATATGTGTGTGTATATATATATATATATATATATATATATATATATACACACAGTGGATATAAAAAGTCAAAATAGAGGGCATTATAGTTTTTTTATAAAAAAATAAATAAAAGCAAAAGGCAGTTTTGGGGCTTTAAAGTTGGTGGGAGGTGGAGGTGTTAGAAAGAAAAAAAAATGGCACTGAAACACTGTGTTTTACCATAGACCGCAATGTAAAAATATATGGATATGCTTATATACATATATATATTTATGTGTTAATAATATGTGTATATACACATATTAACACACAAATATATATGTATATAAATCATACATATATATTTTTAAAGGCTGCGCATTGCTGCGCTTACTTAGCCCCTTCTCTGTGCATGAGGCCGTCTCATAGGAGCCTATGGAAGCAAGCTCTCGTGAGCGTAATGCTTCCTAGCAATGCAAACGTGAGCTCGTGTTCGCATTGTGATTAACTTGTAATACCAGCGCACATTATCATGCGCTGGTATTACAAAGTGGAGCGCACGCAACCTTTTAATTTTACAAATTATTTTATTATCTTTGGTCAATTTTTGCTTTTATTAGTGGTATCAACTTATTTCCTAATGTAACTATACTGGCCCTTTAACTACCAGTTAGTTTGAGGCTTAGAAGATCTTGCTTGTATTTTTTTAACTCTACATAATTCATTGTTTTGGAGTAAAAAAATAAAAATTAAAAAACAAGAATGAATTAGTGCAGTTAGATGACATTCTAGTGCAAACATTACATTTTAAAGGGATATTAAACAGTGCTCCTTTAGTAAAAACAAATATATGAAATCAAAGTAAATATAAAAAGAAAAAGAATGTAAAATTCAGCAAATAAATTACTTGTTTTCTTGCAAAATTAGTACTTTAAAACAATGGAGAGCAAGGCTACACTGAGAATTTTTAAGGGATATTTTACACTAGATTTTTCTTTGCATAAATGTTTTGTAGATTATCCATTTATATAGCCCATAAAGGGTTGTTGTGTTTTTTTTGTGTGCTTATTTTTAAATAACATTATACTGATTTTCAGACTCCTAACCAAGCCCCAAAGTTTTATAAGTAAACTGTTGTATACCTACTCCAGCTTGCTACTGTTTGTGTAAAGGGTCTTTTCATATTCAGGGAAGGGGGGGTCTCTGCTCTTTTTTGCTTTCCAGACCCTTTTGGTGGGTGTCCCAGCCTAATCTCATCAACAGTGCTAAACTGGGAGCTTCTAAGTAAGTTTTTAAAAGGTTTTATACTGGATTATTAGATCAGTATCTGTGCATATTTCTCCTACATTGGTGTATCCGGTCCACGGCTTCATCCTTACTTGTGGGATATTCTCTATCCCTACAGGAAGTGGCAAAGAGAGCACACAGCAAGAGCTGTCCATATAGCTCCCCTCAGGCTCTGCCCCCCAGTCATTCTCTTTGCTGCTCTAACTAGTAGCATCTCCACGGGGGTGGTAAAGAGTATGTGGTGTTAGTTGTAGTTTTTTATTTCTTCTATCAAGAGTTTGTTATTTTAAAATAGTGCCGGCTTGTACTATTTACTCTGCAGCAGAAAGTGATGAAGATTTCTGCTAAGAGGAATATGATTTTAGCACCAGTAACTAAAATCCATTGCTGTTCCCATGCAGGACTGTTGAAACCAGAGAACATCAGTTGGGGGGAACAGTTTGCAGGCTTAACTGCTTCAGGTATGATCAGTCATTTTTCTAACAAGACCATGTAATTCTAGAAGACTGTCAGAAATTCCCTCTGGGATAGGTAAGCCATTTTTCTTAGACTCTGTATAAAATATGATGTCTTGTATTAAGGGCTCTATGCTGGTTGACACTATTGTGGGCTTAAAAATCGATTGCTTTTGAGCATGTTTTTCACTATAATTAAGGTGTTTTTTCAGACTTTAAAACACTTTTGGGGTTTAATTTGCGCCTGGCACTTATTTGGACACCTAATCTAGTCAGAAAGGCCCCTCCACTCTGGATTGAAGAGGGAGGAGGCCTCATTTTCGCGCCTCAATTGCGCAGTTGTTTTGCATAGGCAGTTCATGCAGCTTCACGTGGGGAGTCCAGAGGCATCAGAAAAGGCTCCAGGGAGGCTTATTTCCTACTAAAATAATCCCTAAGGAAGGTAAAGGCCACAGTGAGAAGCTGTGGCATAGTACTGTAGTGTGTTAACCGGTTAATAACTGTTATTAGCTCCGGTTTGGGCATTAAGGGGTTAATTGGTCTGAAAATTTGTGTGCAATCTTTTCAAAGCATTAAGACACTGTGGTGGAAATTTCATTAAAATCGGATGTTTATTTGATGGTTTTTTGATGTTTCAGTAATAAAGTGTGCACTTTTATTATTTAAAGAGACGGTAACGTTTTTGTCAAAAATTATTTTTATTGCATTGAAGTTCTGTTTAAGTCTGTCAAACATGTCTGAACCTTCAGATAGCTTATGTTCTGTATGTTCAAAGGCCAAGGTGGTCCCCCCATTAAATTTATGTGTGAAGTGTGCCATAGCGTCCAAACAGCTTAAGGACCATACAATCACACTTAAAGATATAGCCCAAGATGATTCTTTAGCTGAAGGTAGTGAAGATAGCTCACTATCCTCTCCTTCTGTGTCAACACCAGCTATGCCCGCGCAAGCGATGCCCAGTACATCTAGCGCACCAATTGCGATTACTATGCAACAGTTAGCGGCAGTAATGGATAATTCTCTCTCAGCATTTTTATCCAAACTGCCAGCTTTTCCTAGGAAGCGTGACTGCTCAGTTTTAAACACAGAAAATGAGCAAGCAGACGCAGAGGATAATTTATCTGTAGTGCCCTCACATCAATTTCTGACACAGGAAAAGTTTCTCAGCAGGCAGAGCCTGATACCATAGCGTTTAAATTTAAGCTAGAACACCTCCGCGCCCTACTTAAGGAGGTCCTAGCTACACTTGATGATTGTGATCCTTTGGTGATCCCAGAAAAATTGTGTAAAATTGACAAATTCTTAGAGGTCCCAGTACACACTGATGCGTTTCCGATACCTAAGAGGGTGGCGGATATAGTGACTAAGGAGTGGGAGAAGCCAGGTGTACCTTTTGTTCCCCCTCCTATATTTAAGAAAATGTTCCCAATCGTTGACCCTAGAAGGGACGCGTGGCAGACGGTCCCTAAGGTAGAGGGGGCAGTTTCAACGTTAGCTAAGCACACGACTATTCCAATAGAAGACAGTTGCGCTTTCAAAGATCCTATGGATAAAAAATTAGAAGGTTTACTTAAGAAAATTTTTGTTCAACAAGGTTTTCTTCTTCAACCAATTTCTTGCATTATTCCTGTAACCACTGCAGCTGCTTTTTGGTTTGAGGAATTAGAAAACTCGCTCCAGAAGGAGACTCCTTATGATGAAGTTATAGATAGAATTCATGCCCTGAAGTTGGCTAATTCTTTCATTACAGATGCCGCTTTTCAGTTAGCTAAATTAGCGGCGAAAAATTCTGGTTTCGCAATAGTGGCGCGTAGAGCGCTTTGGCTAAATTCGTGGTCGGCGGATGTGTCGTCCAAAACAAAATTGCTTAATATTCCTTTCAAGGGTAAGACCCTATTCGGGCCAGAGTTGAAAGAAATTATTTCAGATATCACTGGGGGAAAGGGCCATGCCCTCCCACAGGATAGACCTTTCAAAGCTAAAAATAAGTCTAATTTTCGTTCCTTTCGCATATTTCAGGAACGGACCGGCTTCTACCTCTACAGCCACTAGGCAAGAGGGTAACGCACCCCAGCCCAAACCAGCATGGAAACCATTGCAAGGCTGGAACAAGGGTAAACAGGCCAAAAAGCCTGCTGCTGCTACCAAGACAGCATGAAGGGATAGCCCCCGATCCGGGACCGGATCTAGTAGGGGGCAGACTTTCTCTCTTTGCTCAGGCCTGGGCAAGAAATGTTCCGGACCCCTGGGCACTAGAAATTGTCTCTCAGGGGTATCTTCTAGAATTCAAAGACCTTCCTCCAAGGGGAAGGTTCCACATGTCTCGCTTATCTTTAGACCAGATAAAGAGACAGGCATTCTTACATTGCGTAGAAGACCTTTTAAAGATGGGAGTGATACACCCAGTTCCAACAGCAGAACAAGGACTGGGATTTTACTCAAACCTGTTTGTAGTTCCCAAAAAGGAAGGAACTTTCAGGCCAATTCTGGATTTAAAGATCCTAAAAAAATTCCTCAGAGTTCCATCATTCAAGATGGAAACCATTCGGACAATTTTACCAATGATCCAGGAGGGTCAATATATGACTACCGTGGACTTAAAGGATGCGTACCTGCATATTCCTATCCACAAAGATCACCATCAGTTCCTGAGGTTCGCCTTTCTGGACAAGCATTACCAGTTTGTGGCTCTTCCCTTCAGGTTGGCCACTGCTCCCAGAATTTTCACAAAGGTGCTATGGTCCCTTCTAGCGGTGCTAAGGCCAAGGGGCATTGCAGTAGCACCTTACCTAGACGACATTTTAATACAAGCGTCGTCATTTCACAAAGCAAAGGCTCATACAGACATTGTTCTAGCCTTTCTAAGGTCTCACGGGTGGAAGGTGAACATAGAAAAAAGTTCTCTGTCCCCGTTCACAAGGGTTCCCTTCCTGGGAACAATAATAGACTCAGTAGAAATGAAGATCTTTCTGACAGAGGTCAGGAAGTTAAAACTTCTGAACACTTGTCGAGCTCTTCAATCCATTCCTCAACCCTCCATAGCTCAGTGCATGGAGGTAATAGGACTTATGGTTGCAGCAATGGACGTGATTCCATTTGATCGAATTCATTTAAGACCATTGCAACTGTGCATGCTCAAACAGTGGAATGGGGATTATGCAGATTTGTCTCCCCAGATTCAAATGGACCAGAAAACCAGAGACTCACTCCTCTGGTGGTTGTCTCAGGATCACCTGTCTCAGGGAATGAGTTTCCGCAGACCGGAGTGGATCATTGTCACGACCGACGCCAGCCTCCTAGGCTGAGGCGCGGTCTGTAAGTCCCTGAGGGCTCAGGGTCTATGGTCTCGGGAAGAATCTTTTCTCCCGATAAACATTTTGGAATTGAGAGCGATATTCAATGCGCTCCAGGCATGGCCTCAACTAGCGGAGGCCAAATTCATCAGATTTCAGTCGGACAACATGACGACTGTAGCGTACATCAATCATCAGGGGGGAACAGAGAGTTCCCTGGCAATGAGGGAGGTATCCAAAATCATCAAATGGGCAGAGGATCGCTCCTGCCATCTATCAGCAATTCACATCCCAGGAGTGGACAACTGGGAAGCGGATTATCTGAGTCGTCAGACTTTCCATCCAGGGGAGTGGGAACTTCATCCAGAGGTTTTTGCCCAGTTAATTCAACTATGGGGCATTCCAGATCTGGATCTGATGGCGTCACGTCAGAACTCCAAAGTTCCACGTTACGGGTCCAGGTCCAGGGATTCCAAGGCGACATTGGTAGATGCCTTAGTAGCGCCTTGGTCGTTCAATCTAGCTTATGTCTTTCCACCGTTTCCCCTTCTCCCCCGGCTAGTAGCCAGGATCAAACAGGAGAAGGCTTCGGTAATTCTGATAGCTCCTGTGTGGCCACGCAGGACTTGGTATGCAGACCTGGTGAATATGTCATCGGTTCCACCATGGAAGCTACCTTTGAGGCAGGACCTTCTAATTCAAGGTCCATTCGAACATCCAAACCTAGTTTCTCTGCAACTGACTGCTTGGAGATTGAACGCTTGATTCTAGCTAAGCATGGGTTTTCGGAATCAGTTATAGATACCCTGATCCAGGCTAGAAAGCCTGTCACCAGGAAAATTTACCATAAGATATGGCGGAAATATCTTGTTGGTGCGAATCCAAGGGTTACTCATGGAGTAAGATTAGGATTCCAAGGATTCTATCTTTTCTCCAAGAAGGATTGGAGAAAGGTTTGTCAGCTAGTTCCTTGAAAGGACAGATATCTGCTCTGTCTGTTTTGTTAAACAAGCATCTGGCAGCAATGCCAGATGTTCAGGCGTTTGTACAGGCTTTAGTCAGAATAAAGCCTGTCTATAGACCTGTGGCTCCTCCATGGAGTCTAAATTTAGTTATTTCAGTTCTTCAAGGGGTTCCGTTCGAACCTCTACATTCCATGGATATCAAGTTACTATCTTGGAAAGTTTTGTTTTTGGTAGCTATTTCTTCTGCTAGAAGAGTTTCTGAATTGTCTGCTTTGCAGTGTAATTCACCTTACCTGGTGTTCCATACAGATAAGGTCGTTTTACGTACCAAACCTGGTTTTCTTCCAAAAGTGGTTTCCAATAAGAATATTAACCAGGAAATAGTTGTTCCTTCTCTGTGTCCTAATCCAGTTTCTAACAAGGAAGGTCTGTTGCACAATCTGGATGTGGTTCGTGCTTTAAAGTTCTATCTAAAAGCAACTAAAGACTTCAGACAAACATTGTCCTTGTTTGTCGTCTATTCTGGCAAGAGGAGAGGTCAAAAGGCGACTGTGACCTCTCTGTCCTTCTGGCTGAAAAGCATCATCCGGTTGGCTTATGAGACTGCTGGAAGGCAGCCCCCTGAACGAATTACAGCTCACTCTACTAGAGCTGTGGCTTCCACATGGGCTTTCAAGAATGAGGCTTCTGTTGAACAGATCTGTAAGGCAGCGACTTGGTCTTCACTGCATACGTTTGCCAAATTTTACAAATGAGATACTTTTGCTTCTTCGGAGACTATTTTTGGGAGAAAGGTTTTACAAGCAGTGGTGCCTTCCGTTTAGGTTACCTGACTTGTTCCCTCCCTTCATCCGTGTCCTAAAGCTTTGGTATTGGTTCCCACAAGTAAGGATGAAGCCGTGGACCGGATACACCAATGTAGGAGAAAACAGAATTTATGTTTACCTGATAAATTTCTTTCTCCTACGGTGTATCCGGTCCACGGCCCGCCCTGGCACTTTGGTCAGGTTTAAATTTATTTTTTGTAAACTACAGTCACCACTGCACCGTATGGTTCTCCTTTTTCTCCTAACCGTCGGTCGAATGACTGGGGGGGAGGAGCCTGAGGGGAGCTATATGGACAGCTCTTGCTGTGTGCTCTCTTTGCCACTTCCTGTAGGGATAGAGAATATCCCACAAGTAAGGATGAAGCCGTGGACCGGATACACCGTAGGAGAAAGAAATTTATCAGGTAAACATAAATTCTGTTTCTTCTTTATAGTAGTGTCTATTACATGCAGTTATATGAAAATTAGTGTATACTGTCCCTTTAAAGTAAAAGTAAAGTTCGGTGGTCAGCTATGCACATTTACTTGGATATGATAAAAATAATATGAGTTTCGTTCATCGTTTTTTTCAAAGCAATCTCTAAATACCATTTTCGCCGCAAAAAAAAATAATACTTTTACTATTTTCAAATCATCCCGTTTTTCTATACATATTGCACTTCCTTGTCACGTATTTATTTTAACCCAATTGACTTTCTGGCCGATCGGCGGCCGTGAAGCTACGTCATGCTAACATGCAATCAAGTGCGCATGCGCCAAATCTATTTTACACAGAATTATGTCTGACGCGCGTGCACAATTCGCGGCATGCGCACAGCTTCTTCTCTTTTTCAGCCGATTCTCACGGTTCACGGTTCTCGCAACTGAAGCGGCTCGGATTGTCAAATAGCATAGTACTGAATGAATACATTATTGCTATTCATTCAGTACTGTGTTTCCAAAATATGTTTACGCATGCGCGTTGAAGAATGGGTGAGAATAAAATCGCATGCGCATTGTAGTCCTGATCGGCGATTCGCGCATGCGCAATGCTTTGAGGTATCGTGAACACGCATTTATACTACGTATAGATCGGGTGGGACCACTCTATACGTAAAGGCTAAAAAATACAGGAAGAGGAGGGTGAGCGGAGCAAGGATGATCACGGTAGGGAAATAAACTATTAAAATATAAAGTCAAATTTGAGAAATAAAAAAAAAAACATAGCGATCCTTACATATTAGTGCTAAAGATTAAATCGATGTGATGCACAGCTTTAAAATTTACTTTTACTTTAAGAGCAGAAGATTTGAATTCTGTCAGTTCTGGAAATGAGCAAATCTGACTCCCTGTGATCTGGTCTATTCACTAGACTAGATGTTTTATGACATTAGGCTAAGATAACATTTCCTGCAAAGGCCTCCTCCTCCTTGTAAGGCTGTGACAGGAAGCACAACTGTAGTGTAAGGAATAAAGGTCAAATACATTTAAATAGATAAATAATACAAAGTTCAATGATATTGCTTAGTGCTTTTTTATTACAACAATGTTTGTAAGTCTATGCCTTAAAGGGATAAGAAACCCAAATATTTTCTTTCATCATTCAGACAGAGCATGCAATTTTAAGCAGCTTTCTAATTTACTCCTATTATCACATTTTACTTAATTCTCTTGGTATTGTTATTTGAAAAGCATCTTAGGAGCTGGACCATTTTTTATTCAGCACCTGGGTAGCGCTTGCTGATTGGTGGCTAAATGTATCCACCAATCAGCAAGCACTACCCAGGGTGCTGAAACAAAAATGGGCCAGATCCTAAACTTAAATTCCTGCTTTTTCACATAAAGATGCCAAGAGAACGAAGACAAATTGATAATAGGAGTAAATTAGAAAGCTGCTTAAAATTGCATGCTCTATCTGAATGATGAAAGAACAAAAATGGGTTTCATATTCCTTTAAGACATTGATTAGATCTGGAGTACATTTTGTATATTTGTTGAATTTATAAGAATGTGTTGTCATAATTATAGACAAATGGCAATTAATTAAGATCTCTGTTTGCTATTTAAAGGAATAGGAAAGTCAAAATTAAACTTGTATGATTCAGATAGAGTATGTAATTTTAGGGCACTTTTAAATTCACATCTATTTCAATTGTACTTTGTTCTCTTGGTATTCCTTGTTAAAAAAGAATATGCACATATCCTATACTAGTGGGAGCTAGCTGCTGATTGGTGCCTGCACACATTTGTCTCTTGTGATTCACTTACTAGATGTATTCAGTTAGCTGCCAGTAGGATTGCAAGATAATGAAGCAAATTTGATAATAGAAGTAAATTTTAAAGTTGTTTAAAATAGTATGTTCTATCCAAATCGTAAAAGAAAAATTTGGGGGTTCCTGTTCCTTTAAGACACTTTTAAATTTGCTTTGATTTTAAATTATTTTTGTTCTCTTGGTATCCTTTGTTAAAAAGAACATGGACATATACTAAGACACAACAATGCAGTACTGGGAGCTAGCTGGTGTTTGGTGGCTATACACATTTTTCTCTTGTCATTGGCTCACCAGATGTGTTCATCTAGTTCACAGTAGTGCATTGCTGCTCAGGAGCAGACCCCAGCAATAGTACTATAATAAAATGTTACAACATTTTCTTTTTACCCTTTTATGTCACTTTAAAGGAACAATAAACTCTAAATTAAACTTTCATAAATCAGATCCTGCAATTTTACACCACTTTCTAATTTACTTCTGTTATCTAATTTGCTTTGTTTCATTGAAATCTTTTATTGAAAAGCATATCTCGTTAGGCTCAGGAGTAGCAATGCACTACTGGGAGCTTGCTGCTGATTGGTGGTTGCTCATATATGCCTCTTGTCATTGATTCTCCCAGTGTTTTCAGCTAGCTCCCAGTAGTGTACTGCTGCTCTTTCAACAAAGGATACTAAGAGAATAAAACACATTTGATAAATTGGAAAGTTGATGATTAAAATGGTATCGGTTATCCGAGTCATGAAAGAGACATTTTGGGTTTAAAGTTCCTATCACAGTACAAATAAAAACAACGGTGTTAAATAATTACAATGTGTAAAAGTGCAATTCTAGATAAAGAGCTCCCCCATGGGGTACCATTGAAGTATTACACATTTTTCCTTAGTAACTATTCTTTCAGTTCTTATGACTTTATATCATTTGTTTCTTTGCTATTGCAGATTTGAGAAGGGCAGGATCTACACATTCATCGGAGAGGTTGTGGTGTCTGTAAACCCCTACAAGAGTCTCCCCATTTATGGGAAAGATACTATTGAGAAATATAAAGGGAGGGAACTTTACGAAAGACCCCCTCATCTGTTTTCCATCGCAGACGCTGCTTATAAGGCCATGAAGAGGCGGTGTAAGGACACATGTATAGTAATATCAGGTATTGCTTTTCCCTTTCTTACCTTTATAGCCTCTCACTTGTTGTTCTTGTTTCCAACCTCTTTGCCCTCCAAAAACACTTCCCTCGTTATTGATTTGCAAAAGTTCCCCTATCTCTTTACCTGAATAGGTATATTAACAAACAGAACATTTGCAGTAGAAAAGGAACCGAAACTTAAAGTGAAGACTAATTTAAATGTTGTTCTTACATTATGTTTGCATGTCTGTCTGACACCTTTATCAAGTGGATATTTCTACCAAACGTCTTTTTTTTTACACATTCCTTTCCTTTTTAGTCATGTGATGATACAAGTTAAATTGTAATTACTCTTGCACCTCTGCAGCAGTCTGTTTGACGGAGAGTTCTGATAAACAACAGTAAATTAAATTGACTCCACAGATATCTACAGACATCCACGAATATCTATATCTTGGCTCATCATATCCCCAGACAGTACTCTCCAGAAAGTAGCAAATTACTGTAGCCTCCAAAGGGAGGGGGGATTACATAGAAAATATATGATGAGAGTAGGAGCCTGGTGAGATATATGAGCCAAGATCTAGAAATCACTGTATATTTTATTTCATCACCATTATCTTAACTCATTCTAGCCAATATTTACCAAAAATAAGTGATTACAAGACAGTGCCAAATGAAGGGTGGGTAAATTCTAACAGCAGAAAATGAAAATTCTTTCCAAAATTTCTTGCTGCTATCACACATCCAACTTGTGTTAAATAGTCCATAGTGGCAACTTAGATAGATATAATAGCCATAACAAAAAACAAGGGTTAAATTCCAGAGTGTAACCTCATATAGTGGTTCAGCAGCAGAAACCATAAATGCATCCAGTACAAGTAAATGCTTGTCATTTCTCAATCTAGATAGGACATGAGCCAAAGCTGGGAAGAATTAGATAAATACATAATGTTAAGCCCATTTAGTCCTGGAAATAACTGATATTGCATGTACCAGTTAAATGGACAGTCTAGACCAGAATATTTATTGTTTTAAAAGATAGATAATCCCTTTATTACCCATTCCCTAGTTTTGCATAATCAACACAGTTTTATTAATACTCTTTTTACCTTTGTGATTATCTTGTATCCAAGCCTCTGCAAACTGCCCCTTATTTCAGTTCTTTTGACAGACTTGCATTTTAGCCAATCAGTGCTGGCTCCTAGGAACTCCATGTGCGTTAGCACAGTGTTATCTATATGAAACACATGAACTAACACCCTCTAGTGGTGAAAAACTGTCAAAATTCCCTGAGATTAGAAGCGGCCTTCAAGGGCTTAGAAATTAGCATATGAACCTCCTAGGTTTAGCTTTCAGCAAAGAATACCAAGAGAACAAAGCAAAATTGGTAATATATGTAAATTTGAAAATAGTTTAAAATGACATGCCCAATCTGAATAATGAAAGTTTGTTTTGGACTAGACTGTCCCTTTAAGCATAGGACTTTAAGATAACCATGATGCAAAATATGGATAATGTGGCATTGCACGTTGCTCATAGAGAAATTATGTGCTACCATACACAAAGAAAAACTCTACAGTATGTTATTGAGGTTGAACATTCCCTTGCTCTGACCATAGTCTGAGAGAAGTATCTACAACTCCCTAAGCACTAAGAAACCTACAGGAGTGTTAGGTGTCCCCTTCAGGGGGTAAGTGTCAGTGCAGGCCAAAGCCTGGGGCCTAGTGTACCACCTGAGGCATATGTAGATTACCTGATAAGGGCCCCTTAGAATGACTCAGACCACGCAGCATTATGATCGAAAGCCAATTCTGTTTATTGCACAGTGCAAGCCTTTCTTATAGTGACATACAGGGTTAAGGGGATGACACGTTAGGACCGCGTCATCTTACACAGTTATACAGAGCAATTTACAAGGAAAAACTGGAACATGAGTTTCTCATAACAATATTTACAGAGTCATAACAAACTACCATCTGCAGAGACAACCAAGTGTCTAAAGCCTCTTGTTTACATTATCTTATTCTATCTTACTTCTAGGCATTAGGCCAGGGTACATTGGCAAGGCCGAATAGCTAAAGAAACTCATAACATGCATATAATTCTCACTGCATAATACCCCAGTATAATAAAGTCTATTCATTACAAAATGGCTGCGAGGAACAAGATGGCTGCGAAGAACAAGATGGCTGCCATCAGGTTCATATTACCCCTAACATACCATCCTTTTATTCTAACAGAATAACATAAAAATAGACAGGCATAGAAAATTAGTAAAGCCTTATATTATGGTAACAGAACTCTATAAGAATACTAAAGAGAAAAATATTCGCATGTCGTGATATACTTTTATAGGCTAATTGTCACTGCATATAGGTACAGTCCCTCCAATACCTTCCATCTATCCTCCAGCCTTCCCAGAACTACCGGTCTACCAGCACAGAGACCCAACCAGCCCCCATCTACCCCCAAACAACGCTGCATCATCTATCTCTCCACCTGCATTGCTAGCACCCCCCAATATGTCCAACAGTTCCTTTTCCACAGTAAAGCATGACATAGCAACAGCACAACTGTCTCTAGGTGGCCTCTGAATACTTTAAGAACAGTCTTTGTCCATTTGAGAGCGCTGCACCTTGACACTTTGCTATAATACAGTTCTCCAACAGTTCATTTGCAGTAGGGGTGCTTATCCACGGTTCTTCCGCAGGGAGATACTGGAAATCTGATGGTTTGTTCATGGGGTAGACAAGGCAACCAGTGGATACCCATGGCAAGCAGACACTCGAGTCACAGGGAGTCTAGAAAGCAAACAGAAACAGTACAGGATGAGTACACACCGCAATACAATCACAATTATGTCCAAATAAAACGTCACTTTTATCCTATGTCATTTAAAAATCAAACAAAACATTGTTGATATATAATACAACTTAAATACATTGACATTTCTCAGAGAATAATTTACAACTTCTCTATACACTTTGAACTTCTAAAAAAATAAAAGAACCTTGTGTTGCTTTATTCTGGATGGCTGCTATCTATAATGTTTATAATTCTCCAACCTAAATTCTCTCACACTCCTATATGAGGAAAGCATGCAAACAGAACATCATTTAAAACTACAAGCTCTTTTAAAGGTAAACACATCTTTATGGTAAGAATTACTCTCTTTGACAAACATCAGGAATGACCAAATTCACTTTGTAGATACCATACTAATTAATACAAGGGAAAAAATACCTTTGCTTTCATAAACTATAATTATGCTATTCCCTGAAACATTTCTCTGTATATTTACTATAAACTTCTAGCTTAGACGTGTCCTCCTTATGTTCTAAAGGGTGAAGGGTCTAAAATATTATGCTATGTTGCAGCATTTTCCTTGAACATATTTTCTTATACTCAGTGGGCCATTCAATAGGGTACAATGCTGCGAAGTTCACAGTTACATTTATCTAAAGAGTTACTATGTTAAGCACATAAACTACAATGTGCACTAATACCAATGAAGCATATGATTTCTTAGACCAAGTATGATCAATAAAAATAAAACAAATACAAGAGAATACAAAACAAGCAATATAAGGAATGGAGTTAAAACAATACTCCCCTAATTTAATTGGTTGATCCTGTAACAGCATAACAGGACTTCCATATCGAGCGGTAAGGCACAGTCCAGAGAAGGATAGTCTTTATGTCCTGAAGACACACATCAGAGAAAACAGTCATGGATTACCCAGAGTCCAGTTCTGGGGCTGGTACCAGCATGCAAAGCAAAGAATGGATCCAAAGATAATTCAGTAACTTTTTTTACTGCAGTATGATGGTTAAAACAAGCTTGACAAAAGGTCTTTCATCTTTATCTTTTCTTTCTTTAAAGGTTTACTTGCTTTCAATCTTTAATCTTTTGAAGAGTGCACTTATGGAATTTTGCCTGTACAGATTTTACCTAAATATGGAAACTCAAAAATAATTCAGTTAGTGTGTTTCAATCTCTGAAGACAGCATACTCTCATCCTGCAAATACAAATATGTTAAGAACAAAATAGAAAAATAAAACATTTTAGGCCTCTGAAATATGAGAGCAAAATAAAACACAGAAAGACAATAAAAAGATCGACAATCCTAGGGACGTATTGCATCCTGCATAGGGGTAAGACAAGGAAATTTTAGGGCACAGCTGGTATTCCCCCCTTCTTTGCCTGCTACATTCTTTAACACAGAGATTTCTCTATTTATCAAACAGCAGTACTTACTGACCGTGTTTTTAAAAAAATATTTCTGTCTTTTGCAGAAACTATTAACTCTTCTTTTCTTTTACCTTATACATGTAATTTTCTCTGTGCATTCTTATCTATGAGCAGTTCCCCTTTCTCAATACAATAATAACATGCACAGCCACTTAATATTTTCTACGCACAGCATAAAAAAAAACACAAACAAAGCAAAGCAAGCATCAGATATCAACATGAGCTTCAGGTGGGTAGCAAAACTCTATTATGGGAATGAATATGGGAAACTTCAACACACGTGAGACTTACTCACTTCACTGCCAAGTTGCCCGGGGGACCTTATCTTAAAAGAACCTCCCGTCGACTGGCATACATATATTACTTGCGCGCTTATCACCGACAGGACTCACAATACCTGTCGTGTCCCAGCACAGGACTGATAACCTGTCTGGAGGGGTATCACAACTGCCGGCAGGACTTTAACCTCCGCAAACCTGTGCTTCAACCACAGGAACCCCTTTAACCTTATATCATTATCATCAACACCTATTACCAGACTAAATTTAGGTTCAAATTCACAGAAAGAAAGCATGGTAAAAGCACTCATAGTTACTCCCTGCGAATCCCACTGTCCTGACGCCAAAACTGTTAGGTGTCCCCTTCAGGGGGTAAGTGTCAGTGCAGGCCAAAGCCTGGGGCCTAGTGTACCACCTGAGGCATATGTAGATTACCTGATAAGGGCCCCTTAGAATGACTCAGACCACGCAGCATTATGATCGAAAGCCAATTCTGTTTATTGCACAGTGCAAGCCTTTCTTATAGTGACATACAGGGTTAAGGGGATGACACGTTAGGACCGCGTCATCTTACACAGTTATACAGAGCAATTTACAAGGAAAAACTGGAACATGAGTTTCTCATAACAATATTTACAGAGTCATAACAAACTACCATCTGCAGAGACAACCAAGTGTCTAAAGCCTCTTGTTTACATTATCTTATTCTATCTTACTTCTAGGCATTAGGCCAGGGTACATTGGCAAGGCCGAATAGCTAAAGAAACTCATAACATGCATATAATTCTCACTGCATAATACCCCAGTATAATAAAGTCTATTCATTACAAAATGGCTGCGAGGAACAAGATGGCTGCGAAGAACAAGATGGCTGCCATCAGGTTCATATTACCCCTAACATACCATCCTTTTATTCTAACAGAATAACATAAAAATAGACAGGCATAGAAAATTAGTAAAGCCTTATATTATGGTAACAGAACTCTATAAGAATACTAAAGAGAAAGATCTAGAAATCACTGTATATTTTATTTCATCACCATTATCTTAACTCATTCTAGCCAATATTTACCAAAAATAAGTGATTACAAGACAGTGCCAAATGAAGGGTGGGTAAATTCTAACAGCAGAAAATGAAAATTCTTTCCAAAATTTCTTGCTGCTATCACACATCCAACTTGTGTTAAATAGTCCATAGTGGCAACTTAGATAGATATAATAGCCATAACAAAAAACAAGGGTTAAATTCCAGAGTGTAACCTCATATAGTGGTTCAGCAGCAGAAACCATAAATGCATCCAGTACAAGTAAATGCTTGTCATTTCTCAATCTAGATAGGACATGAGCCAAAGCTGGGAAGAATTAGATAAATACATAATGTTAAGCCCATTTAGTCCTGGAAATAACTGATATTGCATGTACCAGTTAAATGGACAGTCTAGACCAGAATATTTATTGTTTTAAAAGATAGATAATCCCTTTATTACCCATTCCCTAGTTTTGCATAATCAACACAGTTTTATTAATACTCTTTTTACCTTTGTGATTATCTTGTATCCAAGCCTCTGCAAACTGCCCCTTATTTCAGTTCTTTTGACAGACTTGCATTTTAGCCAATCAGTGCTGGCTCCTAGGAACTCCATGTGCGTTAGCACAGTGTTATCTATATGAAACACATGAACTAACACCCTCTAGTGGTGAAAAACTGTCAAAATTCCCTGAGATTAGAAGCGGCCTTCAAGGGCTTAGAAATTAGCATATGAACCTCCTAGGTTTAGCTTTCAGCAAAGAATACCAAGAGAACAAAGCAAAATTGGTAATATATGTAAATTTGAAAATAGTTTAAAATGACATGCCCAATCTGAATAATGAAAGTTTGTTTTGGACTAGACTGTCCCTTTAAGCATAGGACTTTAAGATAACCATGATGCAAAATATGGATAATGTGGCATTGCACGTTGCTCATAGAGAAATTATGTGCTACCATACACAAAGAAAAACTCTACAGTATGTTATTGAGGTTGAACATTCCCTTGCTCTGACCATAGTCTGAGAGAAGTATCTACAACTCCCTAAGCACTAAGAAACCTACAGGAGTAAAAGGAGGAGTCTGATTCTGTCCATCCCCTATTAGGGACTAATTTAATTTCTGGTAAGCACTGTCTAGGGTGAGCCTAGATAGATAGATATACATAAAACTTCATATAATTTCAACCACATCTTTCTTCATGCCATCCTATATATTACAGGGGAGAGTGGAGCCGGAAAAACGGAGGCCAGCAAATACATCATGCAGTACATTGCAGCGATCACCAATCCTAGCCAGAGAGCTGAGGTGGAGAGGTATGTGCCTGTACACAGTCTTGTTTGTTGTGTTGGCGTGCTATCATATCTGCCGCCTAATACTTACCCTGGTCTGTCTTCCATCCTCTACATTGCTCATACCTGAGGCTGTACCACTGTATTACATGCTCATAATCCTCTTCTTGGTTTTTTTTTGTTGTTGTTCTTTTGCTTTCCACTTCACACTTCTCTTTCCTCCCTGTTCAACCCCTATTTTTTTCCCATTTCCAAATCTCTCATTGTTTCCTTCATGTTATCTTCATTTCCATTATTTTTCCTTTTTCTCTCTTCCTCTCGTGCGAGGTTTCATCACTGTTAATTATGTTACTTATGTCCTCTGAACCTCACACTTTCAGTACACTCCACCTGTTTTTAAAAAACAAAACAAAAAAACCCCTCTGTTATAAATTGTCTCTCCAGCAGCCACTGCCACTAGTGTCTTGTCTTTGAGTTGTGTTCTACTCAGAGTTCTAATATGATCTCTGCTGCTGTATAGGGTGAAGAACATGTTGCTGAAATCTAATTGTGTCTTGGAGGCTTTTGGAAATGCAAAAACTACTAGAAATGACAACTCCAGCCGATTTGGGAAATACATGGATATTAACTTTGATTTCAAAGGAGATCCTATTGGGGGTCACATCAGTAATTACTTACTAGAAAAGGTAATATAAGTGAATGTATTTGTTTCTTTTGTTCACTTACAAGAACACCTGAAAACAATTTAAATATTTCCACCCCCACCCCCGCAAACACACACACTTAGAGAGCTCCAATCTCTATATATGACATTAGCAGTGGAATCCAGTTTGGTTTCTACCTAAGAGAGGGTAGAAATGTGGAACGTTGCCCCAATGTCAGTTATACATTCCCATAGTTTCCACACTGAATAATTTAAAAATGATAACTACAGATGCGTTTGATGGTGGGCTTTAAAATAAACACAGTTGGTATAGTCTGATACAAAAAAACAGTTAATTATTACTTTCTGGGGTCCCTATACACATATAGGGGATAATGAAGATTTATTTGAACAATTCTTATATTGTTAATCATCAGAGCAGGAAATCACCATTGGTGGAAAACTGTCTGCTTGGCATCTTGACTGCCAGTGAGAGTTCTGTTTTTTTTTTGCATCTTGGAGTATAATGCATTACCCGATGCCACAACTTGATAATTAGACATTAAGAAGGTATTAATTATTTAGAGCCATATATAGGAGATAACGATGCTCAGTATGTCTGTATAATTTAAATCATGGTTAGAAAGCTGTGTTTCTTTTCCCTTTGACCTCTTAGCTGCCAAAGGGTTTTATACTAATTTGTTACACTGCCAAACCATTAAGCCTTCCTTGGTATTACTATTATTCAACAAAAATTTGGACTAGGTCAAACTGATTTTGTCTACCAATTTATCTACCATTACGTCTGTATATAAGAAGACCTAACCATCCACATATGGTTCAGAAGAAGCCATATCACAGGTGGCAAAACAAATAGATCCAAAGCTTCTGGATTAGAAGGAATACATGTCACTACCTCTGACCAACTGAAATCTCATTCTTTAGTTTCTGTGGCCTTTAAGATAGGAATCAGTTTATATATATAGTTTAGAGGTCTCTGTAAGAACTTCACTTCTATGGAGCCAGACATTTGACATGACATTTGTTGTAAAATGCAAAGTAGAAAATGTCTCATCAAAGCAGAATGGGTCAAGTCAGGCAAACTCCACTAGTGGGTCAAGTCAGGCAAACTCCACTAGTGGCTATGTCATTTGTTCAGAAAAATAATGTATAGAATGCAGACATTCTTGTAAAATGTTATGAAGTTATTGAGCAATTGATTGATGTTACTTTTTAATTTAAATTGACACACCTGTTTTAAAAGCAGTTTTCTCTTGTTAAGTGTGTTCAGTCCACGGGTCATCCATTACTTATGGGATATATTCTCCTTCCCAACAGGAAGTTGCAAGAGGATCACCCAAGCAGAGCTGCTATATAGCTCCTCCCCTAACATGTCATATCCAGTCATTCTCTTGCAACCCTCAACAAAGAAGGAGGTCGCGAGAGGAGCTGGAGTTTTTACTTAACTATTCTTCAATCAAAAGTTTGTTATTTTAAATGGCACCGGAGTGTGCTGTTTTTCTATCTCAGGCAGTATTTGGAAGAAGAAACTGCCTGCGTTTCTTTTCTATGATCTTAGCAGGCGTAACTAAGATCCACTGGCTGTTCTCGACATTCTGAGGAGTGGGGTAACTTCAGAAACTGGGAATAGCATGCGGGGTCCTCCACAAATGAGGTATGTGCAGTACTTTATTTTCTGGGAATGGAATTGACTAAGAAAATACTGCTGTTACCGTATGATGTAAGTACAGCCTTAAATGCAGTAGTAGCAACTGGTATCAGGCTGATAAATGTATGCGCAGTCGAGTTATATTCTAGGGACTAGAATTTGACTGAGAAAATACTGTTAACACTGAAATAATACTTAAGCCTTCTCTGCAGTGGTAGAGACTGGTAGCAGGCTTAGTGATAGCTTTGCATGACATTGAAAAATGTTGTTTTTTAATAAAACGTTTACTGGCATGTTATTCGTTTTTGTGAGGTACTTTGGTGATAAATCGCTTTGGGCATGATTTTTTTCCACATGGCTAACATATTTTTCTGCATGGAAACCGTTATATCAGGGCTCCCACTGTTGTGATTGGAGTGGGAGGGCCCTTGTTTTAGCGCCTTGTTGCGCAGTTAAAATTATTGCACAGTCTTTCTGCTTCTTCCTCCTTGATCCAGGACGTCTCTAGAGAGCTCAGGGGTCTGCAAATTTCATTTGTGAGGGAGGTAATCAGTCACAGCAGATCTGTGACAGTGTGCTGACTGTGATTAAAAGCGTTAAATCTTAATTGATATCTGTTTTATCCGTTTTGGGTATTGAGGGGTTAATCATCCTTTTGCTAATGGGTGCAATCCTCTGCTAATAATACACTTCTTGTTAAGAATTGTTTAATTATATCTGTATTTTTGAAGCGCTGCAGCGTTTTTTATATTGCTTGTAAACTTATTGAAAGTGATTTCCAAGCTTGTTATTTTCATTGCTAAGTCTGTTTTAAACATGTCTGATTCAGAGGAAACTGTTTGTTCATCATGTTCAAAAGCCAATGTGGAGCCCAATAGAACGATGTGTACCAATTGTATTGATATTGCTTTGAATAAAAGTCAATCTGTACCGATAAAGAAGCTATCACCAGACAACGAGGGGGAAGTTATGCCGCCTAACTCTCCTCACGGGAGATGCGTAGGATTGAAACACCTAGTACATCTAGGCCCTTACAAATCACTTTACATGATATGGCTAATGTTATGAAAGAAGTATTATATAATATGCCCGAATTAAGGGGCAAACGTGATAGCTCTGGGTTGAGGACAGAGCGCGCTGATGACACGAGAGCCATGTCTGATACTGCGTCACAATTTGCAGAACATGAGGACGGTGAGCTTCATTCTGTCGGTGACGGTTCTGATCCAGGGAGACCGGATTCAGAAATTTCAAATTTTAAATTTAAGCTTGAGAACCTCCGTGTGTTACTAGGGGAGGTATTAGCGGCTCTGAATGATTGCGACACGGTGGCAATTCCAGAGAAATTGTGTAGGTTGGATAGATACTATGCGGTACCGGTGTGTACTGACGTTTTTCCTATACCAAAAAGACTTACAGAAATTATAAGTAAGGAGTGGGATAGACCCGGTGTGCCTTTTTCCCCTCCCCCGATATTTAGAAAAATGTTCCCTATAGACGCCACCACACAAGACTTATGGCAGACGGTCCCTAAGGTGGAGGGAGCAGTTTCTACGTTAGCCAAGCGTACCACTATCCCGGTGGAGGATAGCTGTGCTTTCTCAGATCCAATGGATAAAAAATTAGAGGGTTATCTTAAGAAAATGTTTGTTCAACAGGGTTTTATATTGCAGCCTCTTGCATGCATTGCGCCTGTCACGGCTGCAGCGGCATTCTGGTTTGAGTCTCTGGAAGAGGCGATTCGCACAGAGCCGTTGGATGAGGCCTTGAGCAAAGTTAGAACCCTTAAGCAAGCTAATGCGTTTGTTTCAGATGCCGTAGTACATCTAACCAAACTTACGGCTAAAAATTCCGGATTCGCCATACAGGCGCGCAGAGCGCTCTGGCTTAAATCCTGGTCAGCGGATGTAACTTCCAAGTCTAAACTACTTAACATTCCTTTCAAAGGGCAGACCTTATTCGGGCCCGGCTTGAAGGAAATTATTGCTGACATTACGGGAGGTAAGGGCCACGCCCTTCCTCAGGACAGGGCCAAACCAAAGGCCAAACAGTCTAATTTTCGTGCCTTTCGTAACTTCAAGGCAGGAGCAGCATCGACTTCCTCCGCTCCAAAACAGGAAGGAACTACTGCTAGTTACAGACAGGGTTGGAAAGGCAACCAGTCATGGAACAAGGGCAAGCAGGCCAGAAAGCCTACTCCCGCCCCTAAGACAGCATGAAGTCAGGGCCCCCTATCCGGAGACGGATTTAGTGGGGGGCAGACTTTCTCTCTTTGCCCAGGCTTGGGCAAGAGATGTGCAGGATCCCTGGACGTTAAAGATTATATCTCAGGGATACCTTCTGGATTTCAAAACCTCTCCTCCACAAGGGAGGTTCCATCTTTCGAGGTTATCGACAAACCTAGTAAAGAGAGAGGCATTTCTACAATGTGTACAAGACCTCTTAATCATGGGGGTGATCCACTCAGTTCCGCGATCTGAACAGGGACAGGGATTTTACTCAAATCTATTTGTGGTTCCCAAAAAAGAGGGAACCTTCAGACCAATCTTGGACTTAAAGATCTTAAACAAATTCCTAAGGGTACCATCGTTCAAGATGGAAACCATTCGAACCATCCTACCCATGATCCAAGAGGGTCAATATATGACCACGGTGGACTTAAAGGATGCTTACCTTCATATACCGATTCACAAAGATCATTATCGGTACCTGAGGTTTGCCTTTCTAGACAGGCATTACCAGTTTGTGGCTCTTCCCTTCGGGTTAGCCACGGCCCCGAGAATTTTTACGAAGGTTCTGGGCTCACTTCTGGCGGTACTAAGACCACGAGGCATAGCGGTGGCTCCGTACCTAGACGAGCGTCAAGTTTTCAGAATGCAAAGTCTCATACAGAGATAGTTCTAGCATTTCTGAGGTCGCATGGGTGGAAAGTGAACGTGGAAAAGAGTTCTCTGTTACCACTCACAAGGGTTAATTTTCTAGGGACTCTTATAGATTCTGTAGAGATGAAGATTTACCTGACGGAGTCCAGGTTATCAAAGATTCTCAATGCTTGGCGTGTCCTTCATTCCGTTCCAAGCCCATCAGTAGCTCAGTGCATGGAGGTAATCGGCTTAATGGTCGCGGCAATGGACATAGATTCGCTTCTCTGGTGGTTGTCTCCGGTTCATCTGTCCAAAGGAATGACCTTTCGCAGGCCAGATTGGACGATTGTGACAACGGATGCCAACCTTCTAGGCTGGGGAGCAGTCTGGAATTCCCTGAAGGCTCAGGGATCATGGACTCAGGAGGAGAAACTCCTCCCAATAAACATTCTAGAATTAAGAGCAATATTCAATGCTCTTCTAGCTTGGCCTCAGTTAGCAAAGCTGAGGTTCATCAGATTTCAGTCGGACATATCACGACTGTGGCTTACATCAATCATCAAGGGGGAACCAGGAGTTCCCTAGCGATGTTGGAAGTCTCGAAGATAATTCGCTGGGCAGAGTCTCACTCTTGCCACCTGTCAGCGATTCACATCCCAGGCATAGAGAACTGGGAGGCGGATTTCCTAAGTCGCCAGACTTTTCATCCGGGAGAGTGGGAACTTCACCCGGAGGTATTTGCTCAACTGATTCTTCATTGGGGCAAACCGGATCTGGATCTCATGGCTTCTCGCCAGAACGCGAAGCTTCCTTGTTACGGATCCAGGTCCAGGGACCCGGGAGCGGTGCTGGTAGATGCATTAGCAGCCCCTTGGGTTTTCAACATAGCTTATGTGTTTCCACCATTTCCGTTGCTACCTCGGCTGATTGCCAGGATCAAACAGGAGAGGGCATCGGTAATTCTGATAGCGCCTGCGTGGCCACGCAGGACCTGGTATGCAGACCTAGTGGACATGTCGTCCTGTCCACCATGGTCTCTTCCTCTGAGACAGGACCTTCTAATTCAGGGTCCTTTCAACCATCCAAACCTAATTTCTCTGAGGCTGACTGCCTGGAAATTGAACGCTTGATTCTATCAAAGCGTGGGTTTTCGGATTCGGTTATTGATACATTAATACAGGCTCAAAAACCCTTGACAAGAAAAATTTACCATAAGATATGGCATAAATATTTATATTGGTGCGAATCCAAAAGTTACTCATGGAGTAAGGTTAGGATTCCTAGGATATTAGCTTTTCTACAAGAGGGTTTAGAAAAGGGTTTATCCGCTAGTTCGCTAAAGGGACAGATTTCAGCTCTGTCTATTCTTTTACACAAACGTCTGGTAGAGCATCCAGACGTCCAGGCCTTTTGTCAGGCTTTGGCTAGAATTAAGCCTGTGTTTAAAGCTGTTGCTCCTCCGTGGAGCTTAAACTTGGTTCTTAAAGTTCTTCAGGGTGTTCCGTTTGAACCCCTTCATTCCGTTGATATTAAACTTTTATCTTGGAAAGTTCTGTTTTTGATGGCTATTTCCTCGGCTCGAAGAGTCTCTGAGTTATCTGCCTTACATTGTGATTCTCCTTATCTGATCTTTCATTCAGACAAGGTAGTTCTGCGTACTAAACCTGGGTTTTTACCTAAGGTTGTTTCTAACAGGAATATCAATCAAGAGATTGTTGTTCCATCATTATATCCTAATCCTTCTTCAAAGAAGGAACGTCTTTTGCATAATCTAGACGTGGTCCGTGCTCTGAAGTTCTACTTACAGGCAACTAAAGATTTTAGACAAACTTCTTCTCTGTTTGTCGTTTACTCTGGACAGAGGAGAGGTCAAAAGGCTTCGGCTACCTCTCTCTCTCTCTTTTTGGCTTCGTAGCATAATACGTTTAGCCTATGAGACTGCTGGACAGCAGCCTCCTGAAAGAATTACAGCTCATTCCACCAGAGCTGTGGCTTCCACCTGGGCCTTTAAGAATGAGGCCTCTGTTGAACAGATTTGCAAGGCTGCAACTTGGTCTTCACTTCATACTTTTTCCAAATTTTACAAATTTGACACTTTCGCTTCTTCGGAGGCTGGTTTTGGGAGAAAGGTTCTACAGGCAGTGGTTCCTTCTGTTTAATGTTCCTGCCTTGTCCCTCCCATCATCCGTGTACTTAGCTTTGGTATTGGTATCCCATAAGTAATGGATGACCCGTGGACTGAACACACTTAACAAGAGAAAACATAATTTATGCTTACCTGATAAATTTATTTTCTCCAACATAGGTGTGTCCGGTCCACGGCGTCATCCTTACTTGTGGGATATTCTCTTCCCCAACAGGAAATGGCAAAGAGCCCAGCAAAGCTGGTCACATGATCCCTCCTAGGCTCCGCCTACCCCAGTCATTCTCTTTGCCGTTGTACAGGCAACATCTCCAAGGAGATGGCTTAGAGTTTTTTAGTGTTTAACTGTAGTTTTTATTATTCAATCAAGAGTTTGTTATTTTAAAATAGTGCTGGTATGTACTATTTACTCTGAAACAGAAAAGAGATGAAGATTTCTGTTTGTATGAGGAAAATGATTTTAGCAACCGTTACTAAAATCCATGGCTGTTCCACACAGGACTGTTGAGAGGAATTAACTTCAGTTGGGGGAACAGTGAGCAGTCTTTTGCTGCTTGAGGTATGACACATTCTAACAAGACGATGTAATGCTGGAAGCTGTCATTTTCCCTATGGGATCCGGTAAGCCATTTTTATTCAGACAGTAAATAAGGGCTTCACAAGGGCTTATTAAGACTGTAGACATTTTCTGGGCTAAATCGATCATATTTACACATATTTAGCCTTGAGGAATCATTTAATCTGGGTATTTTTTGTAAAATAATATCGGCAGGCACTGTTTTAGACTCTTTATTCTATAGGGGCTTTCCCTAATCATAGTCAGAGCCTCATTTTCGCGCCGGTATGGCGCACTTGTTTTTAAGAACAGCATGACATGCAGCTGCATGTGTGTGGAGCTCTGATACATAGAAAAGTCTTTCTGAAGGCATCATTTGGTATCGTATTCCCCTTTGGGCTTGGTTGGGTCTCAGCAAAGCAGATTCCAGGGACTGTAAAGGGGTTAAATATAAAAACGGCTCCGGTTCCGTTATTTTAAGGGTTAAAGCTTCCAAATTTGGTGTGCAATACTTTTAAGGCTTTAAGACACTGTGGTGAAATTTTGGTGAATTTTGAACAATTCCTTCATACTTTTTCGCAATTGCAGTAATAAAGTGTGTTCAGTTTAAAATTTAAAGTGACAGTAACGGTTTTATTTTAAAACGTTTTTTGTGCTTTGTTATCAAGTTTATGCCTGTTTAACATGTCTGAACTACCAGATAGATTGTGTTCTGACTGTGGGGAAGCCAAGGTTCCTTCTCATTTAAATAGATGTGATTTATGTCATAAAAAATTTAGTAAAATGATGCCCAAGATGATTCCTCAAGTGAGGGGAGTAAGCATGGTACTGCATCATCCCCTCCTTCGTCTACACCAGTCTTGCCCATACAGGAGGCCCCTAGTACATCTAGCGCGCCAATACTCCTTACTATGCAACAATTAACGGCTGTAATGGATAATTCTATCAAAAACATTTTAGCCAATATGCCCACTTATCAGCGAAAGCGCGACTGCTCTGTTTTAGAAAATACTGAAGAGCATGAGGACGCTGATGATATTGTTTCTGAAGGGCCCCTACACCAGTCTGAGGGGGCCAGGGAGGTTTTGTCTGAGGGAGAAATTTCAGATTCAGGGAAAATTTCTCAACAAGCTGAACCTGATGTGATTACTTTTAAATTTAAGTTGGAACATCTCCGCGCTCTGCTTAAGGAGGTGTTATCCAATTTGGATGATTGTGATTATCTGGTCATTCCAGAAACACTATGTAAAATGGACAAGTTCCTAGAGGCCCCGGGGCCCCCCGAAGCTTTTCCTATACTCAAGCGGGTGGCGTACATTGTTAATAAAGAATGGGACAGGCCCGGTATACCTTTCGTACCTCCCCCCATATTTAAAAAATTGTTTCCTATAGTCGACCCCAGAAAGGACTTATGGCAGACAGTCCCCAAGGTCGAGGGGGCGGTTTCTACTCTAAACAAGCGCACCACTATACCCATAGTAGATAGTTGTGCTTTCCAAGATCCTATGGATAAAAAATTAGAAGGTTTGCTAAAAAAGATGTTTGTTCAGCAAGGTTACCTTCTACAACCAATTGCATGCATTGTCCCTGTCACTACAGCCGCGTGTTTCTGGTTCGTTGAGCTAGAAAAGGCGATTATTAGTAATTCTTCTTCTTATGAGGAGATTATGGACAGAATTCGTGCTCTTAAATTGGCTAATTCTTTCACCCTAGACGCCACCTTGCAATTGGCTAGGTTAGCCGCGAAAAATTCTGGGTTTGCTATTGTGGCGCGCAGAGCGCTTTGGTTAAAATCTTGGTCAGCGGATGCGTCTTCCAAGAACAAATTGTTTGACATTCCTTTCAAGGGGAAAACACTGTTTGGCCCTGACTTGAAAGAGATTATCTCTGATATCACTGGGGGCAAGGGCCACGCCCTTCCTCAGAATAGGTCTTTCAAGGCCAAAAATAAACCTAATTTTCGTCCCTTTCGCAGAAACGGACCAGCCCCAAGTGCTACGTCCTCTAAGCAGGAGGGTAATACTTCTCAAGCCAATCCAGCCTGGAGACCAATGCAAGGCTGGAACTAAGGAAAGCAGGCCAAGAAACCTGCCACTGCTCCCAAGACAGCATGAGATGCGGGCCCCCGATCCGGGACCGGATTTGGTGGGGGGCAGACTCTCTCTCTTCACTCAGGCTTGGGCAAGAGATGTTCTGGATCCTTGGGCGCTAGAAATAGTCTCCCAAGGTTATCTTCTGGAAGTGATTCATCCTGTTCCATTAAAAGAACGAGGGATGGGGTTCTACTCCAATCTGTTCGTAGTTCCCAAAAAAGAGGGAACGTTCAGACCAATCTTAGATCTCAAGATCCTAAACAAGTTTCTCAAGGTTCCATCGTCCAAAATGGAAACCATTCGAACAATCCTTCCATCTAGGAAGGTCAATTCTTGACCACAGTGGATTTAAAGGATGCGTATCTACATATTCCTGTCCACAAGGAACATCATCGGTTCCTAAGGTTCGCATTCCTGGACAAGCATTACCAGTTCGTGGCGCTTCCTTTCGGATTAGCCACTGCTCCAGGGATTTTCACAAAGGTACTAGGGTCCCTTCTGGCGGTGCTAAGACCAAGGGGCATTGCTGTAGTACCTTACTTGGACGACATTCTGATTCAAGCGTCGTCCCTTCCTCAAGCAAAGGCTCACACGGACATAGTCCTGGCCTTTCTCAGATCTCACGGATGGAAAGTGAACGTGGAAAAGAGTTCTCTATCTCCGTCGACAAGAGTTCCCTTCTTGGGAACAATAATAGACTCCTTAGAAATGAGGATTTTTCTGACAGAGACCAGAAAAACAAAACTTCTAAACTCTTGTTGGATACTTCATTCCGTTCCTCTTCCTTCCATAGCGCAGTGCATGGAAGTGATAGGTTTGATGGTAGCGGCAATGGACATAGTTCCTTTTGCGCGCATTCATCTAAGACCATTACAACTGTGTATGCTCAGTCAGTGGAATGGGGACTACACAGACTTGTCTCCGAAGATACAAGTAAATCAGAGGACCAGAGACTCACTCCGTTGGTGGCTGTCCCTGGACAACCTGTCACAAGGGGTGACCTTCCGCAGACCAGAGTGGGTCATTGTCACGACCGACGCCAGTCTGATGGGCTGGGGCGCGGTCTGGGGATCCCTGAAAGCTCAGGGTCTTTGGTCTCGGGAAGAATCTCTTCTACCGATAAATATTCTGGAACTGAGAGCGATATTCAATGCTCTCAAGGCTTGGCCTCAGCTAGCGAGGGCCAAGTTCATACGGTTTCAATCAGACAATATGACGACTGTTGCGTACATCAACCATCAGGGGGGAACAAGGAGTTCCCTGGCGATGGAAGAAGTGACCAAAATCATTCAATGGGCGGAGACTCGCTCCTGCCACCTGTCTGCAATCCACATCCCAGGAGTGGAAAATTGGGAAGCGGATTTTCTGAGTCGTCAGACATTGCATCCGGGGGAGTGGGAACTCCATCCGGAAATCTTTGCCCAAATCACTCAACTGTGGGGCATTCCAGACATGGATCTGATGGCCTCTCGTCGGAACTTCAAGGTTCCTTGCTACGGGTCCAGATCCAGGGATCCCAAGGCGACTCTAGTAGATGCACTAGTAGCACCTTGGACCTTCAACCTAGCTTATGTATTCCCGCCGTCTCCTCTCATCCCCAGGCTGGCAGCCAGGATCAATCAGGAGAGGGCGTCGGTGATCTTGATAGCTCCTGCGTGGCCACGCAGGACTTGGTAGGCAGATCTGGTGAATATGTCATCGGCTCCACCATGGAAGCTACCTTTGAGACGAGACCTTCTTGTTCAAGGTCCGTTCGAACATCCGAATCTGGTCCTACTCCAGCTGACTGCTTGGAGATTGAACGCTTGATCTTATCAAAGCGAGGGTTCTCAGATTCTGTTATTGATACTCTTGTTCAGGCCAGAAAGCCTGTAACTAGAAAAATTTACCACAAAATATGGAAAAAATATATCTGTTGGTGTGAATCTAAAGGATTCCCTTGGGACAAGGTAAAGATTCCTAGGATTCTATCCTTTCTTCAAGAAGGATTGGAGAAAGGATTATCTGCAAGTTCCTTGAAGGGACAGATTTCTGCCTTGTCTGTGTTACTTCACAAAAAGCTGGCAGCTGTGCCAGATGTTCAAGCCTTTGTTCAGGCTCTGGTTAGAATCAAGCCTGTTTACAAACCTTTGACTCCTCCTTGGAGTCTCAACTTAGTTCTTTCAGTTCTTCAGGGGGTTCCGTTTGAACCCTTACATTCCGTTGATATTAAGTTATTATCTTGGAAAGTTTTGTTTTTGGCTGCAATTTCTTCTGCTAGAAGAGTTTCAGAATTATCTGCTCTGCAGTGTTCTCCTCCTTATCTGGTGTTCCATGCAGATAAGGTGGTTTTACGTACTAAACCTGGTTTTCTTCCAAAAGTTGTTTCTAACAAAAACATTAACCAGGAGATAGTCGTGCCTTCTTTGTGTCCGAAATCGAAGAAGGAACGTTTGTTGCACAATTTGGATGTTGTTCGCGCTCTAAAATTCTATTTAGATGCTACAAAGGATTTTAGACAAACATCTTCCTTGTTTGTTGTTTATTCTGGTAACAGGAGAGGTCAAAAAGCAACTTCTACCTCTCTCTCTTTTTGGATTAAAAGCATCATCAGATTGGCTTACGAGACTGCCGGACGGCAGCCTCCTGAAAGAATCACAGCTCATTCCACTAGGGCTGTGGCTTCCACATGGGCCTTCAAGAACGAGGCTTCTGTTGATCAGATATGTAGGGCAGCGACTTGGTCTTCACTGCACACTTTTACCAAATTTTACAAGTTTGATACTTTTGCTTCTTCTGAGGCTATTTTTTTGGGAGAAAGGTTTTGCAAGCCGTGGTGCCTTCCATTTAGGTGACCTGATTTGCTCCCTCCCTTCATCCGTGTCCTAAAGCTTTGGTATTGGTTCCCACAAGTAAGGATGACGCCGTGGACCGGACACACCTATGTTGGAGAAAACAGAATTTATGTTTACCTGATAAATTACTTTCTCCAACGGTGTGTCCGGTCCACGGCCCGCCCTGGTTTTTTAATCAGGTCTGATAATTTATTTTCTTTAACTACAGTCACCACGGTATCATATGGTTTCTCCTATGCAAATATTCCTCCTTAACGTCGGTCGAATGACTGGGGTAGGCGGAGCCTAGGAGGGATCATGTGACCAGCTTTGCTGGGCTCTTTGCCATTTCCTGTTGGGGAAGAGAATATCCCACAAGTAAGGATGACGCCGTGGACCGGACACACCGTTGGAGAAAGTAATTTATCAGGTAAACATAAATTCTGTTTCTCTTGTAGTGTGTTCAGTCCACGGCCCGCCCTGTCTTTTTCAGGCAGGTTCTAAATTTTAAAATTATAACTCCAGTCACCACTGCACCTTATAGTTTCTCCTTTCTCGTCTTGTTTCGGTCGAATGACTGGATATGACATGTGAGGGGAGGAGCTATATAGCAGCTCTGCTTGGGTGATCCTCTTGCAACTTCCTGTTGGGAAGGAGAATATATCCCATAAGTAATGGATGACCCGTGGACTGAACACACTACAAGAGAAATAAATTTATCAGGTAAGCATAAATTATGTTTTTATTAACACTTTCTTCAAAACATAGATTTTGATTATAAGTGGAACCATTAGATGAACTGATTAGCTGAATGTGAGCGTTGTATAGAGAGCATGAGTCTGTCTCAGGTGTTTTTGATTGTTGGACGTTTATTATAGATATTGAATTGGGAGGCCAAGGATGGACTCTGATTTGCTTAGTGAATTTCCTAGATATATTTAATGTAAAAGGCTTAATGTTGATGTAAAAGAGAATAAAAATGCAAGTATGACCCTGAAGCAACTGGCGTTTAAAGTTGGGGTAATATTTTCAAATTAACAGAGGCACAAGATTTGCGAGTGATGGGTAAAAGCAGCTCATAGGTAGTTGGTAAAGCAATGGTACTGGTGAACTGTGTGTCATTAGCATTACAGGTCAATTATATATATATATATATATATATATATATATATATATATATACACACCCGTAATGATATATCTAGGATTACCAAAGAATTTTGGAAAGATTAGGATTAAATTAATCTGCATCTGTGTGCCAAAAACACATGATTAAAGGGATATAAAGGTCAAAAGTTAAATGTCCATGGGTACATTTTAATTTTAAATACAAATACTTTTGGAATATTATTTCATTAGCAAAAATGCTTCTAGTGATAGCTGTTACTGTTTTTTAGCAGCATACGCACATTTGCGGTGAGTGCTCCGTCCACCAGCATTCAAACACTACACCTTCTCAGAGAGTCAGCAGTGGCTTTACTGACACAATACACAACACTGCCAGCTTGAAGTATATTGCAAAAATGCTTCTATTTAAAAATCGAAATTTATTCATGCACGTTTCAATTTTTACTTTTCTATCACTTTAACAACCACCAAAATATTAGAATGGCTGAGTAAAAGCTCTAGTTTAAAAAAAAATCAATCAGATTACCCAAATAAAAACTAAAGTCTCAAACATATTTTGGCGTTTATATCTTAAAATATCAAGTAAGTTTTTTCACTAGGAAGTTTAAAAAAAATGGTTTCTTCTCTGCTTATTATATCATTTGATTTCATAAGAATGTGTTGGTTAACAGACTGTTCTTTTTCTCCCTGTTCAGTCTCGTGTTATAGTTCAGCAATCGGGAGAGAGGAACTTCCACTCATTCTACCAGGTAATGTTTTCATGAAAGTGGATTATCTGCCCATGGTTATAGTTATTGAATTGTTTGACCCCATATTTAGGCACTATGTCCCCTACCCACAATAAAAACTAAAACACAGTAACTTGGGGTTGAAAAGGCTGCAGCCAATTTATTTTAAAACATGTAAACTAATAAATAACTCTTAAACCACATGAAAAGACATTGGTTACAAAGTAACCCACTTTAGTGCTTGCCCCATAGGAGCTCAATAACTCCTCAAACTCTATCAAGAAAACATATTGCTAACCTCTCCTGAACCCACAGGAGGTACCCACATTACTTCCGTAACTTCTCAAACAACAAGCACACCGCCACAGACACTGGCCGAGCCCCGCCAAGCACATAAGGCTTTTAAAACCACTTCTTTTAGATTAAAATGGAATAACTGCAAACCTACATCGTTCAGATGCACCCCATCTTGTAAGAAAAAAACATTTTCCTGATTCCCCTTCAAACTCCACGTGCCGTATAGACACCCCCCCTTCTGTCTCACAAAAATACTCAACACCCTGTTCATTTTCCTTCAATCTTTTACTATGCCATGCTGCCCTCCAGAAAATCCTGGGTTCCAATTCAGACCAAACAACCCGGAGCTTAGGAAATAGCTCCCACAATCTCCCCAACAAAATCCAAAACTGGGGTGGGAGGGGACAAATCATGCCTATATGGGGCACCCAAGGACACAAAGGATAGTCCAAGGGGAAGGATAACAGGAAGGAATCAATGGGGGGGGGGAGGGACGGGCCAGAGGAGGGGGGGGGGTGAACATGGAATACCCACTGCCTGGGAGAATGGGGAGGGGGGGTATTTCATGATTTTTTATTTTTTATTATGTATTTCTTTTTTTTGTAACCCATGCAATATGGAATAACCTTACATTCGCCACATACAGTATATATATTTCTTCTATAAAGGTAAGACGAGTCCACGGATTCATCCATTACTTGTGGGATATTATCCTCCTGCTAACAGAAAGTGGCAAAGAGCACCACTTCAAGCAAGAGTTTGTTATTTTAAATGGTACCGGTGTGTACTATTTACTCTCAGGTAGCAGATGGATGAAGACTGCTGCCTGGAGGATGATGATCTTAGCATTTGTAACTAAGATCCATTACTGTTCCCACAGAGGCTGAGGAGTACAGGAAACTTCAGTGTGAGGAACATTTTCATGCTATGCAGCAGTGAGGTATGTTCAGTCATATTTTCTGGAGAGACTGTGTATTTCAGAAAGGCTGACATTATACCCAGGAGGGTAAGGGTAAGCAGTAATCCTAGAGCTAAAAGAAGGGCATTACTTAGCTTGCATATGGGGCCAATTACAAATATGGTTGACACTGAGTTGTAAATGTTTGTGGGCAAACGTTTTTATGATTTGGGAGGTTTGTGGGCAATAACGTTTTGGGCAACTTTATTGAGGGCACACATGGCTTAACTTTTGGGTCTCAGAACCCACATGGCTAGTTATAACCGCTCTGGTGCTGGGGGTGTTTTTTCCGGATCTGGGCCTATTTTCAATCCGGTTTGCAAATTAAGGGGTTAAATGTTAAAAATTTTTGTGGGGCAATCTTAACTACCTATATTGTGTCTGCATACAAAATTTTGAAAAATTTGGTGCATGTTTAGGCTGTTTTGCAGAACGTGTATGCTTTTTTTCTCTTAAAGGCGCAGTACCGTTTTTTAAGATTGTTATTTTTTTCACTAAATAAAGTGTTTTCATGCTTGTTTGTAGTCATTACTAGCCTGTTCAACATGTCTGACATTGAGGAAAGTCAATGTTCAATATGTTTAGAAGCCATTGTGGAAACTCCACTTAGAATGGGTCCCTCATGCACTGAAAGGTCAATAAATTGCAAAGAACATATTTTAGCTACTAAAAGTATGTCGCAGGATGATTCTCAGTCAGAAGGGAATCAGGTTATGCCATCTAATTCTCCCAAAGTGTCACAACCGTTAACGCCCGCACAAGCGACGCCAAGTACTTCTAGTGCGTCTAATTCTTTCACCCTGCAAGATATGGCCGCAGTTATGAATACTACCCTCACAGAGGTTTTATCTAAGCTGCCTGGGTTGCAGGGGAAGCGCAGTAGGTCTGGTGTGAGAACAAACGCTGAGCCCTCTGACGCTTTATTAGCCATATCCGATGTACCCTCACAATGTTCTAAAGTGAGGGATTTGCTGGCTGAGGGAGAGATTTCTGATTCAGTAAATATGTTCCCTCAGACAGATTCAGATATGACGGCTTTTAAATTTAAACTAGAACACCTCCGCTTATTGCTCAGGGAGGTTTTAGCGACTCTGGATGATTGTGACCCTATTGTAGTTCCAGAGAAATTGTGTAAAATGGACAGATTCCTCGAGGTTCCTGCCTACACTGATGTTTTTCCGGTCCCTAAGAGGATTTCGGAAATTGTTACTAAGGAGTGGGATAGACCAGGTATTCCATTCGCTCCCCCTCCTACTTTTAAGAAAATGTTTCCCATACCAAGGGGGAGATTCCATCTTTCTCAATTGTCTGTAAACCAGACAAAAAGAGAGGCGTTCTTACGCTGTGTAGAAAACCTATATACAATGGGAGTGATCTGCCCAGCTCCTAAAACAGAACAGGGGCAAGGGTTCTACTCCAATCTGTTTGTGGTTCCCAAAAAAGAGGGAACCTTCAGACCAATTTTGGATCTCAAGATCCTAAACAAATTCCTCAGAGTCCCATCCTTCAAGATGGAGACCATTCGGACTATTTTGCCGATGATCCAGGAGGGTCAATATATGACCACCGTGGACTTAAAGGATGCGTATCTACACATTCTTATCCACAAAGATCATCACCAGTTCCTCAGGTTCGCCTTTCTGGACAAGCATTACCAGTTTGTGGCTCTTCCCTTCGAGTTGGCCACGGCTCCCAGAATTTTCACAAAGGTGCTAGGGTCCCTTCTGGCGGTTCTAAGGCAGCGGGGCATAGCGGTGGCGCCTTATCTGGACGATATCTTAATCCAGGCGTCGACTTACCAACGAGCCAAGTCTCACACGGACATCGTGTTGGCTTTTCTAAGATCTCACGGGTGGAAGGTGAACGTAAAAAGGAGTTCACTTCTCCCTCTCACAAGAGTTCCATTCCTGGGAACTCTGATAGATTCGGTGGACATGAAATTTTTTCTGACGGAGGTCAGGAAATCAAAAATTTTATCCATCTGCCGAGCTCTTCATTCCATTCCTCGGCCGTCAATGGCTCAGTGTATGGAGGTAATCGGCTTAATGGTAGCGGCAATGGACATAGTTCCGTTTGCTCGCTTGCATCTCAGACCACTGCAACTTTGCATGCTCAAACAGTGGAATGGGGATTATGCAGATTTATCTCCTCAGATAAATCTGGACCAAGAGACCAGAGACTCTCTTCTTTGGTGGTTGTCACAGGATCATCTGTCCAAGGGAATGTGTTTCCGCAGGCCAGCATGGGTCATAGTGATGACGGACGCCAGCCTATTGGGCTGGGGTGCAGTCTGGAATTCCCTGAAAGCACAGGGTTTGTGGACTCAGGAGGAGGCTCTCCTCCCAATAAATATTCTAGAACTGAGAGCGATATTCAACGCGCTTCAGGCGTGGCCTCAGCTGGCTTCGACCAGATTCATAAGATTCCAGTCGGACAATATCACGACTGTAGCATATATCAATCATCAGGGGGGAACAAAGAGTTCTCTAGCGATGATAGAGGTTACCAAAATAATTTGATGGGCAGAGACTCACTCTTGCCATCTATCAGCAATCTATATCCCAGGAGTGGAGAACTGGGAAGCGGATTTTCTAAGTCGTCAGACTTTTCATCCGTGGGAGTGGGAACTCCATCCGGAGGTGTTTACACAATTGATTCAGTAATGGGGCACATCAGAATTGGTTCTGATGGTGTCTTGTCAGAATGCCAAACTTCCTCGTTACAGGTCCAGGTCAAGGGATCCTCAGGCAGTACTGATAGATGCTCTAGCAGTACCCTGGTCGTTCAACCTGGCTTATGTGTTTCCACCATTTCCTCTCCTTCCTCGTTTGATTGCCATAATCAAACAGGAGAGAGCTTCGGTGATTTTGATAGCACCTGCGTGGCCAAACAGAACTTGGTATGCAGACCTGGTGGACATGTCATCTCTTCCACCATGGACTCTGCCACTGAGACAGGACCTTCTGATTCAAGGTCCGTTCCAGCATCCAAATCTAGTTTCTCTGCGACTGACTGCTTGGAGATTGAACGCTTGATCTTATCCAAGCGGGGGTTCTCTGAGTCGGTCATAGATACCTTGATTCAGGCTCGTAAGCCTGTCGCCAGGAAAATTTATCAAAAGATATGGCGTAAATATCTTTATTGGTGCGAATCCAAAGGCTACTCATGGAGTAAGATCAGGATTCCTAGGATTTTGTCCTTTCTCCAAGAAGGATTGGAGAAGGGGCTATCAGCTAGTCCCTTAAAGGTACAGATATCTGCTTTATCAATTCTACTGCACAAACGTCTGGCAGATGTTCCAGACGGTCAGTCGTTCTGTCAGGCTTTAGTTAGAATCAAGCCTGTGTTTAAATATGTTGCTCCGCCATGGAGTTTGAATTTAGTTCTTAAAGTTCTTCAAGGGGTTCCATTTGAACCTATGCATTCCATAGATATTAAGCTTCTATCTTGGCCTTGTTTTCCATGCTGATAAGGTGGTTTTGCATACCAAACCTGGATTCTTTCCTAAGGTTGTTACTAATAAGAATATTAATCAGGAAATTGTTGTTCCTTCTCTGTGTCCTAATCCTTCCTCTAAGAAGGAGCGTCTATTTCACAACTTGGACGTGGTTCGTGCTTTAAAGTTTTACTTGCAAGCGACCAAAGATTTCCGTCAAACATCTTCTTTGTTTGTTGTCTATTCTGGAAAACGTAGAGGTCAAAAAGCTATGGCTACCTCTCTTGCCTTTTGGCTGAAAAGCATCATCCGTTTGGCATACGTGACTGCTGGACAGCAGCCTCCTGAAAGAATTACAGCTAACTCTACTAGAGCGGTGGCTTCCACATGGGCTTTTAAAAATTATGCTTCTGTTAAACAGATTTGTAAGGCTGCGACTTGGTCTTTGCTTCATACCTTTTCCAAATTTTACCAATTTGATACCTTTGCTTCTTCGGAGGCTATTTTTGGGAGAAAAGTTCTTCAAGCAGTGGTGCCTTCTGTTTAACCATCTGTCTTGTCCCTCCCGTTCATCCGTGTCCTGTAGCTTTGGTATTGTATCCCACAAGTAAAGGATGAATCCGTGGACTCGTCTTACCTTTATAGAAAAAATTAAATTTATGCTTACCTGATAAATTGATTTCTTCTATGGTAAGACGAGTCCACGGCCCGCCCTGTCATTTTAAGATAGATTATATTTTTTTATTTAAACTTCAGTCACCTCTGCACCTTGTAGTTTCTCCTTTTTCTTCCTGTACCTTCGGTCGAATGACTGGGGGGTGGAGCTAAGGGAGGAGCTATATAGACAGCTCTGCTGTGATGCTCTTTGCCACTTCCTGTTAGCAGGAGGATAATATCCCACAAGTAAAGGATGAATCCGTGGACTCGTCTTACCATAGAAGAAATCCATTTATCAGGTAAGCATAAATTTACTTTTTTTAAAAAAAAAAGGGAATCTAGACACAGGGAAGAGAAGGGGAGGGGGGGTGCATGGCTGGATAAACGGAGCCAAACCGCATGGAGGGAGGAGGAAATAAGGCTGTCACACTGTGGGGCTGGGGAGATTCATGGCGGAGTACAGGCCCATTCCTGTTTATTATTAAAATTATAGGTTTAATGAATGTGACTTCCGAATAGATGGAGCTTTATTGAAAAATCAGGTCCATGTGCACTTGGACACCGTAGTGAGCCCCGGCACCCCCATCAATACCAAGCGGCCACAGTCAAACAGCACCACCAAGGCGCTCATGTCCCCCACCCGCCATAAACAAACCCCCAGTCACCCAGGCCACCTAGCTTCTACCACCATGGGACATCCGACCTGCACTCATCCAGGACCCGTCACCCCTCCCCCACCAAAGATGAAGCCAGCCTTACCAGGACGCTGCACAGCCGATGCTGCCAGAGTGACAACTCCGGACCCTGTCAAACCGGCCTCTTCCTGGCTGCCATCCTATAACAGCGATGATGTCACAGCTCCCGCCGTAGCAGCCGTCGACGCCTCTCCCGGAAACGGAATGTGCTGCGCCCTCCAACCGGCCTTCTTCCAGTCTCCTCGGCTCCGACCTTCCTAGGACGACCACCGGGCCTGCGAGGCCCACCACCCTGGGCACCACATGACCGCCGTACTGGCGCATCCGGACTCAACTGCTCTGGAGCCTTGGATCGCCGAACAGGCCTTTGCTTCCGACCAGTCTCTTCACCCGCTTCAGGAAGGGCACCGGCTTTCTTCAGCTGCTCTAGGAACTAGCCCGGACCACGGTTCTTTGGAATGGGCAGCATCCATCGCCATCAATTCCTCCAGATGCTCCATGACCAGGTAACCTTCTTTTCCTCAACAGGTCCGGAGATGTCACCTACACTTCCTGCCTCTCCTTATCTACCCTTTCCGAAAGGGCCTCCCCTACCACTACACCTAACCCATATGCACTCTGGCCTGCCCTGGGGTCAAAAGCCCTTCCTATTCTATTCATTCAGGGCTGCCTTTACTTCCATACTTCTATTAAGACTAAAATCACGGTTCAACGGTTCTTGCAGTAAGTTCCACATTTTGCAGTGAGTTAGTGTGTGCAAAGACACTGAATCATGGTACAAGAACAGAACACTGATACATAAAACAGACTAAACCTGAACAATATTAAAGTAAATGAGGACAGGGGCTTTAAACTGAAGAGCTTACACTCTATAGCCCTGTTGAATAATCTTTATATTTGCGTGTAGATCAAGCCCCTTAATTACAGTTTTGCACTTAAAGCTATAGGTTTGTAAAATTCAGTTATCCTTATTGCTCTGAAAGTTTCCTCTCTCTCAGCACATATATTTATTTCCATTTGACCATCAGTCTGTAGCCTGTTCTAGAGGTGTAAATTAATAACATGACTTCCCCATAAAGGGCTAGATTACAAGTAGAGCACTATTTATCGCTATTTCTCTTGTTAAGTGTATCCAGTCCACGGATCATCCATTACTTGTGGGATATTCTCCTTCCCAACAGGAAGTTGCAAGAGGATCACCCACAGCAGAGCTGCTATATAGCTCCTCCCCTCACTGCCATATCCAGTCATTCTCTTGCAACTCTCAACTAAGATGGAGGTCGTAAGAGGACTGTGGTGTTTTATACTTAGTTTATTTCTTCAATCAAAAGTTTGTTATTTTTAAATGGTACCGGAGTGTACTGTTTATCTCAGGCAGTATTTAGAAGAAGAATCTGCCTGCGTTTTCTATGATCTTAGCAGAAGTAACTAAGATCCTTTGCTGTTCTCACATATTCTGAGGAGTGAGGTAACTTCAGAGGGGGAATAGCGTGCAGGTTTTCCTGTAATAAGGTATGTGCAGTTAAAATATTTTTCTAGGGATGGAATTTGCTAGAAAATGCTGCTGATACCGAAGTAATGTAAGTAAAGCCTTAAATGCAGTGATAGCGACTGGTATCAGGCTTATTGATAGAGATACATACTCTTATAAAAGTGTATTTTAAAACGTTTGCTGGCATGTTTAATCGTTTTTTACATATGTTTGGTGATAAAACTTATTGGGGTCTAGTTTTTTTCCACATGGCTGGCTTGAATTTTGCCTAGAAACAGTTCCCTGAGGCTTCCCACTGTTGTAATATGAGTGGGAGGGGCCTATTTTAGCGTTTTTTTGCACAGCAAAAATTACAGACACAGACATCCAGCTTCTTCCTGCATGATCCAGGACTTCTCTGAAGGGCTCAAAAGGCTTCAAAAGTCGTATTGAGGGAGGTAAAAAGCCACAGTAGAGCTGTGGCAGTTGTTGTGACTGTTTAAAAAACGTTTTTGTCATTTGTTATTCCGTTTTTGGTATTAAGGGGTTAATCATCCATTTGCAAGTGGGTGCAATGCTCTGCTAACTTATTACATACACTGTAAAAATTTCATTAGTGTAACTGCATTTTTTCACTGTTATTTCAAAATTTGGGAAAATTTGTGTTTCTTAAAGGCGCAGTAACGTTTTTTATATTGCTTGTAAACTTGTTTTAAAGTGTGTTCCAAGCTTGCTAGTCTCATTGCTAGTCTGTTTAAACATGTCTGACACAGAGGAACCTACTTGTTCATTATGTTTGAAAGCCATGGTGGAGCCCCATAGGAGAATGTGTACTAAATGTATTGATTTCACCTTAACCAGTAAAGATCAGCCTTTATCCATAAAAGAATTATCACCAGAGGGTTCTGTCGAGGGGGAAGTTATGCCGACTAACTCTTCCCACTTTCAGACCCTTCGCCTCCCGCTCAGGGGACGCACGCTAATATGGCGCCAATTACATCAGGGACGCCCATAGCGATTACCTTGCAGGACATGGCTGCAATCATGAATAATACCCTGTCAGAGGTATTATCTAGATTGCCTGAATTAAGAGGCAAGCGCGATAGCTCTGGGGTTAGGAGAGATACAGAGCGCGCAAATGCTGTTAGAGCCATGTCTGATACTGCGTCACAGTAGGCAGAACATGAGGACGGAGAGCTTCAGTCTGTGGGTGACATCTCTGATTCGGGGAAACCTGATTCAGAGATTTCTAATTTTAAATTTAAGCTTGAGAACCTCCGTGTATTGCTTGGGGAGGTATTAGCTGCTCTGAATGACTGTAACACAGTTGCAATTCCAGAGAAATTGTGTAGGCTACTATGCGGTGGCGGTGTGTACTGACGTTTTTCCTATACCTAAAAGGCTTACAGAAATGATTAGCAAGGAGTGGGATAGACCCGGTGTGCCCTTTTCCCCACCTCCTATATTTAGAAAAATGTTTCCAATAGATGCCACTACACGGGAATTATGGCAGACGGTCCCTAAGGTGGAGGGAGCAGTTTCTACTTTAGCAAAGGGTACCACTATCCCGGTTGAGGACAGTTGTGCTTTTTCAGATCCAATGGATAAAAAATTGGAGGGTTACCTTAAGAAAATGTTTATTCAACAAGGTTTTATTTTACAGCCCCTTGCATGCATTGCGCCTGTCACTGCTGCGGCGGCATTCTGGTTTGAGGCCCTGGAAGAGACCATCCAGACAGCTCCATTGAATGAAATTATTGACAAGCTTAGAACGCTTAAGCTAGCTAACTCATTTGTTTCTGATGCCATTGTTCATTTGACTAAACTAACGGCTAAGAATTCCGGATTCGCCATCTAGGCGCGTAGGCGCTATGGCTTAAATCCTGGTCAGCTGACGTGACTTCAAAGTCTAAATTACTCAACATTCCTTTCAAGGGGCAGACCTTATTCGGGCCTGGCTTGAAGGAAATTATTGCTGACATTACTGGAGGCAAGGGTCATACCCTTCCTCAGGACAGGGCCAAATCAAAGGCCAAACAGTCTAATTTTCGTGCCTTTTGAAATTTCAAGGCAGGAGCAGCATCAACTTCCTCCGCTTCAAAACAAGAGGGAACTGTTGCTCATTCCAGACAGGCCTGGAAACCTAACCAGTCCTGGAACAAGGGCAAGCAGGCCAGAAAGCCGGCTGCTGCCCCCAAGACAGCATGAAGGAAAGGCCCCCTATCCGGAAACGGATCTAGTGGGGGGCAGACTTTCTCTCTTCGCCCAGGCGTGGGCAAGAGATGTTCAGGATCCCTGGGCGTTGGAGATCATATCTCAGGGATATCTTCTGGACTTCAAAGCTTCTCCTCCACAAGGGAGATTTCATCTTTCAAGGTTATCAGCAAACCAGATAAAGAAATAGGCATTCCTAAGCTGTGTGCAAGACCTCCTAGTAATGGGAGTGATCCATCCAGTTCCGCAAACGGAACAGGGACAGGGATTTTATTCAAATCTGTTTGTGGTTCCCAAGAAAGAGGGAACCTTCCATCTTGGATCTAAAGATCTTAAACAAATTCCTCAGAGTTCCATCATTCAAAATGGAAACTATTCGGACCATCTTACCCATGATCCAAGAGGGTCAGTACATGACCACAGTGGACTTAAAGGATTCCTACCTTCACATACCGATTCACAAAGATCATCATCGGTTCCTAAGGTTTGCCTTTCTAGACAGGCATTACCAATTTGTAGCTCTTCCCTTCGGGTTGGCCACTGCCCCGAGAATTTTTACAAAGGTTCTGGGCTCACTTCTGCCGGTTCTAAGACCGCGAGGCATAGCGGTGGCTCCGTATCTAGACGACATCCTGATACAGGCGTCAAGCTTTCAAATTGTCAAGTCTCATACAGAGATAGTTCTGGCATTTGAGGTTGCATGGGTGGAAGGTGAACGTGGAAAAGAGTTCTCTATCACCACTCACAAGAGTCTCCTTCCTAGGGACTCTTATAGATTCTGTAGAGATGAAAATTTACCTGACGGAGTCCAGGTTATCAAAACTTCTAAATGCTTGCCGTGTCCTTCATTCCATTCCACGCCCGTCAGTGGCTCAGTGCATGGAAGTAATTGGCTTAATGGTAGCGGCAATGGACATAGTGCCATTTGCGCGCCTGCATCTCAGACCGCTGCAATTATGCATGCTAAGTCAGTGGAATGGGGATTACTCAGATTTGTCCCCTCTACTAAATCTGGATCAAGAGACCAGAGATTCTCTTCTCTGGTGGCTTTCTCGGGTCCATCTGTCCAACGGTATGACTTTTCGCAGGCCAGATTGGACGATTGTAACAACAGATGCCAGCCTTCTAGGTTGGGGCGCAGTCTGGAACTCCCTGAAGGCTCAGGGATCGTGGCCTCAGGAGGAGAAACTCCTCCCAATAAATATTCTGTAGTTAAGAGCAATATTCAATGCTCTTCTAGCTTGGCCTCAGTTAGCAACACTGAGGTTCATCAGATTTCAGTCGGACAACATCACGACTGTGGCTTACATCAACCATCAAGGGGGAACCAGGAGTTCCCTAGCGATGTTAGAAGTCTCAAAGATAATTCACTGGGCAGAGTCTCACTCTTGCCACCTTCAGCGATCCACATCCCAGGCGTAGAGAACTGGGAGGCGGATTTTCTAAGTCATCAGACTTTTCATCCGGGGGAGTGGGAACTCCATCCGGAGGTGTTTGCTCAACTGGTCCATCGTTGGGGCAAACCAGAACTGGATCTCATGGCGTCTCGTCAGAACGCCAAGCTTCCTTGTTACGGATCCAGGTCCAGGGACCCGGGAGCAACGCTGATAGATGCTCTAGCAGCTCCTTGGTTCTTCAACCTGGCCTATGTGTTTCCACCGTTTCCTCTGCTCCCTCGACTGATTGCCAAAATCAAACAGGAGAGAGCATCGGGATTCTGATAGCGCCTGCGTGGCCATGCAGGACCTGGTATGCAGACCTAGTGGACATGTCATCTCTTCCACCATGGACTCTGCCTCTGAGGCAGGACCTTCTAATACAAGGTCCTTTCAATCATCCAAATCTAATTTCTCTGAGACTGACTGCATGGAGATTGAACGCTTGATTCTATCAAGGCGTGGCTTCTCCGAGTCAGTCATTGATACCTTAATACAGGCTCGGAAGCCTGTCACCAGGAAAATCTACCATAAGATATGGCGTAAATATTTTATTGGTGTGAATCCAAGAGTTACTCATGGAGTAAGGTTAGGATTCCTAGGCTATTGTCTCTTCTCCAAGAGGGTTTCGACAAAGGCTTATCAGCTAGTTCTTTAAAAGGACAGATCTCTGCTCTGTCTATTCTTTTGCACAAGCGTCTGGCAGAAGTTCCAGACGTCCAGGCATTTTGTCAGGCTTTGGTTAGGATTAAGCCTGTGTTTAAAACTGTTGCTCCCCCGTGGAGCTTAAACTTGGTTCTTAAAGTTCTTCAGGGAGTTCCGTTTGAACCCCTTCATTCCATTGATATTAAACTTTTATCTTGGAAAGTTCTGTTTTTGATGGCTATTTCCTCGGCTCGAAGAGTCTCTGAGTTATCTGCCTTCTCCTTATCTGATTTTTCATTCAGACAAGGTAGTTCTGCGTACCAAACCTGGGTTATTACCTAAGGTGGTTTCTAACAGGAATATCAATCAAGAGATTGTTGTTCCATCATTGTGTCTTAATCCTTCTTCAAAGAAGGAACGTCTTTTGCATAATCTGAACGTAGTCCGTGCCTTGAAGTTTTACTTACAGGCTACTAAAGATTTTCGTCAAACATCTTCCCTGTTTGTCGTTTACTCTGGAGAGAGGAGAGGTCAAAAAGCTTCGGCAACCTCTCTCTCCTTTTGGCTTCGGAGCATAATACGCTTAGCCTATGAGACTGCTGGACAGCAGCCCCCTGAAAGGATTACAGCTCATTCTACTAGAGCTGTGGCTTCCACCTGGGCCTTTAAAAATGAGGCCTCTGTTGAACAGATTTGCAAGGCTGCGACTTGGTCTTCGCTTCACACCTTTTCAAAATTTTACAAATTTGACTCTTTTGCTTCTTCGGAGGCTGTTTTTGGGAGAAAGGGTCTACAGGCAGTGGTTCCTTCCGTTTAAGTTCCTGCCTTGTCCCTCCTATCATTCGTGTACTTTAGCTTTGGTATTGGTATCCCACAAGTAATGGATGATCCGTGGACTGGATACACTTAACAAGAGAAAACATAATTTATGCTTACCTGATAAATTTATTTCTCTTGTAGTGTATCCAGTCCACGGCCCGCCCTGTCCTTTTCAGGCAGGTCTAAATTTTAATTAAACTACAGTCACCACTGCACCCTATGGTTTCTCCTTTCTCGTCTTGTTTCGGTTGAATGACTGGATATGGCAGTGAGGGGAGGAGCTATATAGCAGCTCTGCTGTGGGTGATCCTCTTGCAACTTCCTGTTGGGAAGGAGAATATCCCACAAGTAATGGATGATCCGTGGACTGGATACACTACAAGAGAAATAAATTTATCAGGTAAGCATAAATTATGTTTTTCCTAGAGAGCTAATTGCGCTAGAAGTAAACTTTTTGCGCGCGTCCTGTTGCAAAAAAGGTACGAGTTGAAAGTAAAAAGTTATCGGAGTAAGTAACCCGATGTGCCCAAAAAGCATAACTTATAAGTCAATGAAGAAGAAAAAAATGGGGAAAAAAACAACTCGCGCGCAAACCTAATCGCATATTCTCATGTGTGCAAACCCGACATGAAAATATGAATATTTCACATTCCAATTTTCTGCACATAGAAGAATACAGTATTTATTCATAATCCATATATACTATATATATATATATATATATATATATATATATATATATATATATATATGTATATATATATATGAATAGCTATTTAAAAATACATGGAACATATTCTGCTATGTGCAGAACATTGGAATGTAAAATATTTACAGTTAATACATAATTAAAAAATGTATTAAATATGAATATTGCTTAAATATGCTTTTACATGTTTAAATCTACTTAACTGCAAAGGGCTCCAATGCACTTATATATATGTCTATATATGTATTTATGTGTTTATATGTGTATATAATACTTATGTACACATATATAGACATTTATATATACATACTGTATATATACATCTTTAGACATGTATATGTTTGTATGTCATGTATGTTAAAGCCCTTTGCCTGCCTTTTTTTTTCCTTCTAACACCTGAGACCTCATAACTTTGAGCCCTTATAACATTTTATGCAATAATTCTTTTAAATGTGTTTTTAGAAGGTGTCATTATCAGTGTAACTGTACTTTGTAATGTGTTTTTTGAGACCCAGGGGCGTATAATGGCCTAGGCCAAAAAGGTCGGTGCCTGGGGCAGCACATCTGTCCTATCCTCCCTCTAAAAGCTAGCACACAGTACAGTCAGCGATAAAGTGCAGGCTTTTTCAGAGCAGACAAGGCATGTGCGCTGATTAAGGTCACTCTTCACAGGCAGTGCTCCTTTAAACCGTTGATTCATTTAGAGCCGCCGGCATTTTTGCAGTGGAAGCATTCTTGGTGAGAAACTTTCCCAGGGAAATGCTTACAAGGTGAGGCTGGAGGAGAAGACCTTGTGCCAATATGCTGCCCCCCCTTGTCAGCTGTGGTGGATTTGCGAGCAAAGTGCTTATTGCAGGTCTTAGTAACTAACAGACTGGATGCGTCTGTGCACTGCTTAGATCAACTTGTGATGTCCAATCATAAACTCTAATAGCTAGCTTTCTCTGCATTCATGAACCCACAGAGTAAATAGTAAACGGACACTTAAAAAGTGTCTCTCTCTCCTCTCTCTTCTCTCTCTCCCTCTCTCTCTCTTCCTTCTTTCTTTCCTTTCCCTCCCTTTTCTCTTCTCCCCTTCGTTTCTCTTCCTTCTCTCAGGGAGAAAATGGTATGAGATGCATGCAATTCAACCCACCTGTATGCAAGTGTTTTGCTAGCCCATTTTTCTCTTGTTAAGTGTATCCAGTCCACGGATCATCCATTACTTGTGGGATATTCTCCTTCCCAACAGGAAGTTGCAAGAGGATCACCCACAGCAGAGCTGCTATATAGCTCCTCCCCTCACTGCCATATCCAGTCATTCTTTTGCAACTCTCAACAAAGATGGACGTAGTAAGAGGAGAGTGGTGTATTATAGTTAGTTTTTTAACTTCAATCAAAAGTTTATTTTTAAATGGTACCGGAGTGTACTGTTTCATCTCAGGCAGCATTAGAAGAAGAATCTGCCTGTGATTTCTATGATCTTAGCAGAAGTAACTAAGATCCACTGCCGTTCTCAAATATTCTGAGGAGTGAGGTAACTTCAGAGGGGGAATGGCGTGCAGGTTTTCCTGCAATAAGGTATGTGCAGTTAATATATTTCTAGGGATGGAATTTGCTAGAAAATGCTGCTGATACCGGATTAATGTAAGTTAAGCCTTAAATGCAGTGATAGCGACTGATATCAGGCTTATTAACAGAGATACATACTCTTATAAAAGTGTAATATAAAACGTTTGCTGGCATGTTAATCGTTTTTATATATGTTTGGTGACAAAACTTATTGGGGCCTAGTTTTTTTCCACATGGCTGGCTTGATTTTTGCCTAGAAACAGTTTCCTGAAGCTTTCCACTGTTGCAATATGAGTGGGAAGGGCCTATTTTAGTGCTTTTCTGTGCAGCTAAAAATACTGACAGAGACATTCAGCTTCCCTCTGCATGATACAGGACATCTCTGAAGGGCTCAAAAGGCTTCAAAGTCGTGTTTGAGGAGGGTAACAATCACAGTAGACTGTCGCAGTTGTTGTGACTGTGTTTAAAAAACGTTTTTGTCATTTATTATTCTGTTTTTGTTATTAAGGGGTTAATCATCCATTTGCAAGTGGGTGCAATGCTCTGCTGACTTGTTACATACACTGTAAAAAATTTTGTTCGTGTAACTGCCTTTTTTCACTGTTATTTCAAATTTTGTCAAAATTTGTTTCTCTTAAAGGCACAGTAACGTTTTTTATATTGCTTGTTAACTTGCTTTAAAGTGTTTTCCAAGCTTGCTAGTCTCATTGCTAGTCTGTACAAACATGTCTGAAACAGAGGATATTTGTTCATTATGTTTAAAAGCCATGGTGGAGCCCCATAGGAGAATGTGTACTAAATGTATTGATTTCACCTTAAACAGTAAAGATCAGTCTTTATCTATAAAAGAATTGTCACCAGAGGGGTCTGTCGAGGGGGAAGTTATGCCGACTAACTCTCCCCACGTGTCGGACCCTTCGCCTCCCGCTCAAGGGACGCACGCTAATATGGCGCCAAGTACATCAGGAACGCCCATAGCGATTACTTTGCAGGACATGGCTGCAATCATGAATAATACCCTGTCAGAGGTATTATCCAGATTGCCTGAATTGAGAGGCAAGCGCGATAGCTCTGGGGTTAGACGAGATACAGAGCACATGGAAGCTGTAAGAGCCATGTCTGATACTGCGTCACAATATGCAGAACCTGAGGACGGAGAGCTTCAGTCTGTGGGTGACGTCTCTGAATCGGGGAGACCTGATTCAGAGATTTCTAATTTTAAATTTAAGCTTCAGAACCTCCGTGTATTGCTTGGGGAGGTATTAGCTGCTCTGAATGACTGTGACACAATTGCAGTGCCAGAGAAATTGTGTAGGCTGGATAAATACTATGCAGTGCCGGTGAGTACTGATGTTTTTCCAATACCTAAAAGGCTTACAGAAATTATTAGTAAGGAGTGGGATAGGCCCGGTGTGCCCTTTTCCCCACCTCCTATATTTAGAAAAATGTTTCCAATAGATGCCACTACACGGGACTTATGGCAGATTGTCCCTAAGGTGGAGGGAGCAGTTTCTACTTTAGCAAAGCGTACCACTATCCCGGTTGAGGACAGTTGTGCTTTTTCAGATCCAATGGATAAAAAATTAGAGGGTTACCTTAAGAAAATGTTTATTCAACAAGGTTTTATTTTACAGCCCCTTGCATGCATTGCGCCTGTCACTGCTGCGGCGGCATTCTGGTTTGAGGCCCTGGAAGAGGCCATCCATACAGCTCCATTGACTGAAATTGTTGACAAGCTTAGAACTCTTAAGCTAGCTAACTCATTTGTTTCTGATGCCATTGTTCATTTGACTAAACTAACGGCTAAGAATTCCGGATTCGCCATCCAGGCGCGTAGGGCGCTATGGCTCAAATCCTGGTCAGCTGATGTGACTTCAATGTCTAAATTACTCAACATTCCTTTCAAGGGACAGACCTTATTCGGGCCTGGTTTGAAAGAAATTATTGCTGACATTACTGGAGGTAAGGGTCATACCCTTCCTCAGGACAGGGCCAAATCAAAGGCCAAACAGTCTAATTTTCGTGCCTTTCGAAATTTCAAGGCAGGTGCAGCATCAACTTCCTCTGCTTCAAAACAAGAGGGAACTTTTGCTCAATCCAAGCAGGCCTGGAAACCTAACCAGTCCTGGAACAAGGGCAAGCAGTCCAGAAAGCCTGCTGCTGCCTCTAAGACAGTATGAAGGAGCGGCCCCCTATCCGACAACGGATCTAGTAGGGGGCAGACTTTCTCTCTTCGCCCAGGCGTGGGCAAGAGATGTTCAGGATCCCTGGGCGTTGGAGATCATATCTCAGGGATATCTTCTGGACTTCAAAGCTTCTCCTCCACAAGGGAGATTTCACCTTTCAAGATTATCTGCAAACCAGATAAAGGAAGAGGCATTCCTAAGCTGCGTACAAGATCTCCTTGTAATGGGAGTGATCCATCCAGGACCACGGAACAAGGACAGGGGTTTTATTCAAATCTGTTTGTGGTTCCCAAAAAAGAGGGAACCTTCAGACCAATTTTGGATTTAAAGATCCTAAACAAATTCCTCAGAGTTCCGTCATTCAAGATGGAAACTATTTGAACCATTTTACCCATGATCCAAGAGGGTCAGTACATGACCACAGTGGACTTAAAGGATGCCTACCTTCACATTCCGATTCACAAGAATCATCATCAGTTCCTGAGGTTTGCCTTTCTAGACAGGCATTACCAATGTGTAGCTCTTCCATTCGGGTTGGCTACAGCCCCAAGAATTTTTACAAAGGTTCTGGGCTCACTTCTGGCGGTCCTAAGACCGCGAGGCATAGCGGTGGCTCCTTACCTGGACGATATCCTGATACAGGTGTCAAGCTTTCAAATTGCCAAATCTCATACAGAGATAGTTCTGGCATTCCTGAGGTCGCATGGGTGGAAAGTGAACGAAGAAAAGAGTTCTCCATCTCCTCTCACGAGGGTTTCCTTCCTAGGGACTCTAATAGATTCTGTAGAAATGAAAATTTACCTGGCGGAGTCCAGGTTATCAAAACTTCTAAATGCTTGCTGTGTTCTTCACTCCATTCCGCGCCCCACGGTGGCTCAGTGCATGGAAGTAATCGGCTTAATGGTAGCGGCGATGGACATAGTGCCATTCGCGCGCCTGCATCTCAGACCGCTGCAATTATGCATGCTCAGTCAGTGGAATGGGGATTACACAGATTTGTCCCCTCTACTAAATCTGGATCAGGAAACCAGAGATTCTCTTCTCTGGTGGTTATCTCGGGCCCATCTGTCCAAGGGTATGACCTTTCGCAGACCAGATTGGACAATTGTAACAACAGATTCCAGCCTTCTAGGTTGGGGTGCAGTCTGGAACTCCCTGAAGGCTCAGGGTTCATGGACTCAGGAGGAGAAACTCCTCCCAATAAATATTCTGGAGTTAAGAGCAATATTCAATGCTCTTCTGGCTTGGCCTCAGCTAGCAACACTGAGGTTCATCAGATTTCAGTCGGACAACATCACGACTGTGGCTTACATCAACCATCAAGGGGGAACCAGGAGTTCCCTAGCGATGTCAGAAGTCTCCAAGATAATTCGCTGGGCAGAGACTCACTCTTGCCACCTGTCAGCGATCCATATCCCAGGTGTAGAGAACTGGGTGGCGGATTTTCTAAGTCATCAGACTTTTCATCCGGGGGAATGGGAACTCCATCCGGAGGTGTTTGCTCAATTGGTTCTCCATTAGGGCAAACCAGAATTGGATATCATGGCGTCTCGCCAGAACGCCAAGCTTCCTTGTTACGGATCCAGGTCCAGGGACCCAGAAGCGGCACTGATAGATGCTCTAGCACCGCCTTGGTTCTTCAACCTGGCTTATGTGTTTCCACCGTTTCCTCTGCTCCCTCGTCTGATTGCCAAAATCAAACAGGAAAGAGCATCTGTGATATTGATAGCGCCTGCGTGGCCACGCAGGACCTGGTATGCAGACCTAGTGGACATGTCATCCTTTCCACCATGGACTCTGCCTCTGAGACAAGACCTTCTAATACAAGGTCCTTTCAATCATCCGAATCTACTTTCTCTGAGACTGACTGCATGGAGATTGAACGCTTGATCCTATCAAAGTGTGGCTTCTCCGAGTCAGTAATTGATACCTTAATACAGGCATGAAAGCCTGTCACCAGGAAAATTTACCACAAGATATGGCGTAAATATCTTCATTGGTGTGAATCCAAGAATTACTCATGGAGTAGGGTTAGGATTCCTAGGATATTGTCCTTCCTCCAAGAGGGTTTGGACAAAGGATTATCAGCTAGTTCTTTAAAGGGACAGATTTCTGCTCTGTCTATTCTTTTACACAAGCGTCTGGCAGAAGTTCCAGACGTTCAGGCATTTTGTCAGGCTTTAGTTAGAATTAAGCCTGTGTTTAAACCTGTTGCTCCTCCATGGAGCTTAAACTTGGTTCTTAAAGTTTTTCAAGGGGTTCCGTTTGAACCCCTTCATTCTATTGATATCAAACTTCTTTCATGGAAAGTTCTTTTTCTGATGGCTATTTCCTCGGCTCGAAGAGTCTCGGAGTTATCTGCCTTACATTGTGATTCTCCTTATCTGATCTTTCATTCAGATAAAGTTGTTCTGCGTACAAAACCTGGGTTTTTACCTAAGGTGGTTTCTAACAAGAATATCAATCAAGAGATTGTTGTTCCATCATTATGTCCTAATCCTTCTTCAAAGAAGGAACGTCTTTTGCATAATCTAGACGTAGTCCATGCCTTGAAGTTTTACTTTTACAGGCTACTAAAGATTTTCGCCAAACAGAGGAGAGGTCAGAAGGCCTCGGCAACCTCTCTTTCTTTTTGGCTTCGGAGTATAATCCGTTTAGCCTATGAGACTGCTGGACAGCAGCCTCCTGAAAGGATTACAGCTCATTCTACTAGAGCTGTGGCTTCCACCTGGGCCTTTAAAAATGAGGCCTCTGTTGAACAGATTTGCAAGGCTGCAACTTGGTCTTCCCTTCATACTTTTTCCAAATTTTACAAATTTGATACTTTTGCTTCTTCGGAGGCTGTTTTTGGGAGAAAGGTTCTACAGGCAGTGGTTCCTTCCGTTTAAGTTCCTGCCTTGTCCCTCCCATCATCCGTGTACTTTAGCTTTGGTATTGGTATCCCACAAGTAATGGATGATCCGTGGACTGGATACACTTAACAAGAGAAAACATAATTTATGCTTACCTGATAAATTTATTTCTCTTGTAGTGTATCCAGTCCACGGCCCGCCCTGTCCTTTTCAGGCAGGTCTAAATTTTAATTAAACTACAGTCACAACTGCACCCTATGGTTTCTCCTTTCTCGGCTTGTTTCGGTCGAATGACTGGATATGGCAGTGAGGGGAGGAGCTATATAGCAGCTCTGCTGTGGGTGATCCTCTTGCAACTTCCTGTTGGGAAGGAGAATATCCCACAAGTAATGGATGATCCGTGGACTGGATACACTACAAGAGAAATAAATTTATCAGGTAAGCATAAATTATGTTTCTTTTGAATTGTTATAAAAAAATAAAAAAACATTTTACACACTGACCCAAAAAAATATTAAGGGAAAAAAAGGCCTAAAACCTTTGGGGGGGCAGCAGAATTTTGAGTGCCTAGGGCAGCACACAACCTTTTTGTTTCGTGAAACAGTTAATCACAGCTCTGAGGATTCACTAGCGTTTACTTTCAACTTGTAATACCAGCGCAATTTAACCTGCACGCAATTGAACGCGAAAAAACGATATCGCTCCACTTGTAATCTGGCCCAAAATTTTTAATGCAAATAAAAAACCTTTGAAATCTACATTTACTGTTTAATTTTTCCACTTTTCGACTATATACGTTCAAGAATTGTGTTTTTCCAGTGTCCCCAGTGCTGCTGGACTGACTGCAGCATCTTATTTGTTTCTCAAGAGGTTCTTCAAGTGATTTGCTCCTGGATTACAAAATAACTCACATTATGCTAACAAAATTATAGTTTTAAATTATTTTAAAGCCTATATTTTGTATAAAGTTATTTTGAAATGTGGTGCGAGACAGTGAACATCTTGTAATTAGAAGACACTTTTTTTTGTCTTGCTATAGAATAACATATCAGCCAAGTCTAAACATTTTAAACATTTGTTTGCTGCATTTTATTTTTTTCAGTTCTGAGAATGAGAAATAGAAAAACCACAATTTTAGAGCTAAATTACATGAAAGGAAGCAAAATAAATAAAACAAATATATTGCAGAGTTGTTTTATTATGCATAACTAAAGTTTGTATATTAAAACCTCAAGGTGTTCACTATACCTTGAATTGCTGCTGTGTGCAATGTATTCTTGCTTTCAATTTAACACCCCCTTAAAGGGACATTAAAGGGATACTAACCACAATTTTTTTTTTCTTTCATGATTCAGATAGAGCATGTAATTTTAAGCAACTTTCTAATTTACTCCTATTATCAATTTTTCTTTGTTTTCATGTTATCTTGATTTGAAAAAGCAGTAATGAAAAGTTAGGAGCCGGCCCATTTTTAGTTCAGCACCCAGGTAGCGCTTGCTAATTGGTTTGCTACATTTAGCCACAAATCAGCAAGTGCTACCCAGGTTCTGAACAAAAAAGATAGCATGAGAACAAAGAAAAATTGATAATAGGAGTAAATTAGAAAGTTGCTTAAAATCTCATGCTCATGCATCTGAATCATGAAAGAAGAAAAAAAAATTGGGTTTAGTATCCCTTTAAGCATAAAAAAAAAATACTAGATAGAATGATGTATTCAAAGAAAAGATTAGTCTTAGCATAACTTGTAGATGTATTTTTGGTGTTCCATTAGCTGTTTAAATACTGACAAAATAAGTGAAAAGTTTTAGTGTCTATAAAACAATGGGAGCTACCATGTTGTAATTTGGGTTACCCTCTGCTGCTGCCAATTAGAGGCCGTTATAAATAGGTCACTAGAGTGTGCAGCCAATGGCTGTGTGGAATGTAAGTGTTCTGCACTTCCATTTCTAACAGGAACTGAAAATCTCACAACTTCAGAATGGAATTACAGGAAAAGGGGACAAATTAAATAATGAAAGTATATTTCAGAGTTTTTATGTATATGATTTATCATTTTATATTACTATCTCACAGTGTATAATGTCCCCTTAAGTATTTTTCCAATTTTAAATATAAAACATTTATTTATTACTAATTATTGCCACTGTGATTTTTCTTTAGATGATTTTGGGATCCACAGATCAGGTGCTTCGTTCCCTCCATCTGCAGAAAGATATCTCAGTATACACTTACACCCGCACAGGAGCACAACTCAAAGTATGAAACTGCTTATCTATGGGTTCTGGGCAACATTTTTAGATTCTTTTCTCTGTTAGTCAGAGAATGAATGCACAGAAATAAATATGAAAAAATAATGTGTGTTAATTAATCATTATTGTTTTTTATTTGTAAAGTACCACAAATTTCTGTAGTGCTGGTAGGGATGGGCAAATGTGTTTATATTCAAATTCGAATGTTATTGTAGAAATTCTATTTACATAATCAAATGTTGATAAGAACGAATATTCTTAAAAATTCTATAATCGAATGCTATTTACAGTTTTCGAATGTCACTTTAGAATGTTCATAATTAGATTGAATGTCCACATTCACATTTTCGAATGTAACATTCGATTCAACAAATACTATTCAGAAGTTCAATAGTTCATGTGGTAGGGAATTTAGTAAACTGATACATAATTGATACAAATATATCATTGAATTTTTCTATTTTGAATATTGCATAATTTGAATATTACATTTAAAGAGAGCATTAGAAATACTATTACAAATATATAAATACAAATTTTTCGAATTCATATATTGCATAATTCGAATCAAATTATTAGAAAAATTCGAATCAAATATTACATTTAACGAAAGCATTAGAAATAATATTATATTAAACAAATGTTAGAATTTTGTACAAACATTCAAAGCGAACGAATGAATGTGTTAAAATTTGTTTCATTTTTCAAATGTTGTGAAACATTTGCCCACCCCTAGTGCTGGGTACATAATGACACTGGTTCATGGTAAAAAGAGGCGGAACAAAATTAGTACAAGAGAAGAGCGCTGTTCCAAAGATCTTACAACCGATGCTTTGTTATCACAAAAAAAAGTGTAATACAGTTATTTTGAAAGCTGATCTTTTACCTGTTCTTTTCCCCTCTCCTGTTTTTCCATCTCACCAGTCTTCTATTAACGATTCTGCAGAGTTCAGAGAGGTCTCTGAGGCTATGAAGGTGATTGGATTTAAGCCAGAAGAGATTCAAACTGTCTACAAAATTTTGGCATCCATCCTACATCTGGTCAGTAAACACAAAATTGTCTTTCTACAACCATTGGACAAAGTATGATTTTTAAACAAAGCTCCAGAAGATTTACTTTTATTTTCTCCATAGGGGAACCTTAAGTTTGTTTTAGATGGAGATGTCACTCTCATCGAGAATGGCAAAGTGGTGTCAGTAGTGGCTGACCTACTGGGCTCTCGTGCTGAGCTCCTTGAAAAAGCACTGCTCTTCAGAACAGTGGCCACGGGGCGGGATGTCATAGACAAACAACACACAGAGAAGGAGGCCAGCTACGGGAGAGATGCATTCAGCAAGGTAAGGGTTAATGGCTTTGATATTTTTTTTGTAAACAATTACTGTTTAAAGATTCAGTTGAACATTTGATTCCTCTATGTAAATTATTCCTTGCTTCAACTTCATTTACTCTATGAATTTCAACATACAATCTTCTTATTCCAGAATACTGGCTCTACTTTAATACCCTATCAAAATTCTTCTCTGGTTCTCTATACTTCTTTAGGCTATCTATGAGCGTCTCTTCTGCTGGATTGTGAGTCGCATTAATGATGTGATTGAAGTGAAGCAACAAGATCCAACACTCCATGGGAAGAACACGGTGATAGGTGTACTGGACATATACGGATTTGAGATCTTTGACAACAACAGGTAGATGATAACACTCAAATATGCTAAATTGCAGGATCATTCAGGAAGCTATTGCTAACTATCGGGATATGGGACAAACTGATAACAAGGTCAATATGATCAACTGATCCAAACTGGTGGCAAAATGAACATGCCTATAGCCAGTCTAAAGGGGAAACAACTATTGTATCTGTTGATATCTTTAGTGATCAAGTAATCTAAAGCTGGATTGTCCACCATTTATATGTGAGGTCTTGAGATGGACCAGAATTTTGGGCTATCCCTAATGGGCTTACACAGGCTTTATCTCTGGCCCATGAGAATAAACATTGGACAGTCGGCCTTTCTAGTTACTGGTCTTTGTGAATAATTGTTACTGATAAGTGGTGTTGATTGTTTAATTGTTTTATGGATTATCTGACGTTGTCGCCATCTGTCTCCGCTGTACGTACCTCCTGACAATGCATCTCTGCTTTCTAGCTTTGAACAGTTCTGTATTAATTACTGTAACGAGAAGCTGCAGCAACTGTTTATACAGCTGGTTCTAAAGCAGGAACAGGAGGAATATCAGAGAGAAGGGATCCCATGGAAACATGTGAGTATAGAAGAGCTATGTATAAATAAATGAGGCAGCTGCGCAGTTGCACCAACAGAAAAGTCTTCTAGAGATGCAGTTGGCCGCTACTAACTGTGACTTCTATTTACTAGGTAGTCTATGTTTGAAATCTTTATTTAAAGGGACAGTAAAGTCAATATTAAACTTTAATGATTTAGATAGATCATGCTGTTTTAAAGAATTTTCCAGTTTACGTCTATTATAAAATTTGCTTTTTTCTCTTAATATCCTTTGTTTAGAGTAAACCTATGTAGACTGGTAGGAGCTAAGACGTGTGCACGTGTCTATAGCAGTCTATGGCAGCAGGGTATGTAACTATGTATAACATTGATATAAAGAAACACTACTGCCAGGTGGCTAAAAACATGCATGCTGCTGCGCTCACCTAGGATTACTCTTTAACAAAGGATAGCAAGGGAACTAAGCAAAGTTGATAATTGAAGCAAATTGGAAAGTCTTTTAAAATTTTGTCTTCTATCCAATCAATTTAAGTTTAATTTCGCTTTGTTGTCCCTTTAACTAGATAGCTTAACTGAAGAATTAAGTAATATAGGAAGAGATTAACATACAAAATGTTAAATATAACAAACTGATCTCTAGCCGTTAGGGGAGAGGCTTTACTGATATATAAAAAGCAGGAGCTATTCCATTACTTAAAGGGACAGTAAAGCCAAAACTAAACTTTCATGACTCAGATAGGGCATGCAATTTTAAACAACTTTCCTATTTACTTTTATCATCAAATTTGCTTTGTTCCCTTGGTGGTATTTTTGAAAAGCTAAACCTAGCTAGGCTCAAACTGATTTCTAAACAGTTGAAAACCGCCTCCAAGCTCAGAGCATTTTGAAAGTTTTTCACAGTTAGACTATGCTAGTTCACATGTGTCATATAGATAACATTGTGCTCACTCCCGTGAAGTTATTTAGGAGTCTTCACTGATTGACTACACTGCATGTCTGTCAAAGGCACTTAGATAAGGAGGCTGTCTGCAAAGGCTTAGATACAAGGTAATCACAGAGGTAAAAAGTATATTAATATAACTGTGTTGCTTATGCAAAAACGGGGAATGAGTAATAAAGGGATTATCTATCTTTTTAAATAAGAACATTTTTAGTGTAGACTGTCCCTTTAAGCATTACTTATTACTCTTACCTTTGGTCATTTAGCCTTGCAGGATATGTTTGTCTCCTCCTTAATCTCTGCAGCTTCAGCCAGTCTCATTTAATCTTTTTCAAAATCTTCTTTATAACAACTGTCCAAGTGTAACTTTAGTTCCTGACGTGACACTAACTAATGAACGTGTCTTTCCATCAGATGGATCAGATAACGTTATCCCTATAATCTGAAAATATGAAACCCTTTATTAATGTAGAAATAATAAAGTTCTAGAAAAAGTATGAAAGGCACTTCCTTTGTGATAAGTCCCAAAGCTGAGTTAGTCTTTATTGATCTAGAACTAATGCACCTTTAAGTGACATTACAGTAAAAATATAAATGCACGAAGATTTATTACATGTTTGAATAGAAACATATTTGCTATATACATGTATTGGCAAAAATGCTTCTATTAAGGGTTATCACTGTATTAGAGTTAACATTTTTCTCTGCACGTGCGTGCATAGCTAGATATTGTCACTGCACCCACATTTTAAATAATGCAGCTGCTCAGATCATCAGTGGGGCTTGTATCACGTCAGCAATTAACAAATTGAGTCATTACAAGATGGTACAAGCTAAAAAACAGGGATGGTGAGGGAAAGTATACTGGGTTTGTAAGTCAGAATTATAGGGCTTTATCAATTGTTGCTTATATTAGCTGGCCCTTAAATTCAAGAGTTAGAGCAGTTATATACAAGTTTATGTACAAAATATGCAAAAGAGGTTTTATTCCCTGCTTTATGTACTTATGTATTGAATGTAATGGTGGAAACTGTATGTTTTGAATTCGCACTTGTGGTGCATGTATCTTTGTACACGTTTATTTTCAAATAAAGCTCTTAAAAATTAAAAAAAAAAAAAAAAAAAAATGCAGAAGAGTTTGCAAAACAGAGAAAAAGACTGCCTTTCTCTAAAGAGATATCATCAAACCCAGAATCTAAATCGTGTAACAAAAGTGTATGGATTAAAATTTATTTCATAGAAAAACCACTTATACTAAATAACTTTATTAGAGATAAAAAGTAGTCCATCTGGATTAGTACACACGCACACACCACACACACTTTAAAACGTGCTTAAACTCAGTAAATAGTACATATCATATAGGAGTTGTGAAAACACATATGGTCAGAAAAATATTCTGATATTGTAACCATTCAGTAGCAATAATGAATAAACCTATTATAAGGTATTGTCTATGGTTCCAACAGCAGGTTTATAAAAGAGAACAATAAAGCAATCAAGTTATATACTTTGCTTAGCTTCTATTTTTATGGCAGATGAAATAAAAGTAACAGAAGATCCTCTGATGAGATTCTGTTACATAAAGATTTCCATCTATATATTATAGCTCAGTCATGCTTGTGTTGGTTACAAAATGATATTGTGTGTTAGTTTAAAACATAAGATCTCTCCAGAACATAAAAAGGTTTCCTTATTAAGATGTCTCAATTGTCAAAATACAACCGCTGTTTTTATTTATATGTTTATAAAAAATTGTTAATTCTTATCTATGAAAAATATGTTCCCAAAGTTGAAAAGAGCTAAATTAGAGCAACGGTTTGTTTACTGCTTTAAGAGTCACCACCTGCAAATTAAATAAACCTCATATATGGTGTAGTTAGGATTGACTCTTGCAGATTATAAAATACCTTATGCCCTGAATCGTATCGTAGCATATATTTAATATCAGTATTATCGTCAGATACTAACATCAGGAAATATAGATAAATACCAAAGTAACACACATCAAGCGGATTCAGTTTAAGAGCACAGCACTAGACTGCAAAAGAAGCCTCTTCTATAGTGGAGGCTAATGTTAACATTTAACTGGCTGATTTATAAGAAACACTGAGCTGAGCTAAGAAAGTCTCTTCTATAGCGGAGACTGTAATTAATGTTATACTGATTCTGACATTATCACTGAACAATTATTGATATTAACTGAGTAAGCGTCTAAAAAAAAAGAGGTTCTATGACGTCAGTGAGGGTGCTCCTGACGCGCGTTTCACATAAGCGTTATGGTGGTGGTGACTCTTAAAGCAGTAAACAAATGGTTTACTTTACTTTATTTACTTTATTTTGTAACCAACACAAGCATGACTGAGCTATAATATATAGATGGAAATCTTTATGTAACAGAATCTCATCAGAGGATACATTCTTTTCTGTTACTTTTATTTCATCTGCAATACAAATAGAAGCTAAGCAAAGTATATAACTTGATTGCTTTATTGTTCTCTTTTATAAACCTGCTGTTGGAACCATAGACAATACCTTATAATAGGTTTATTCATTATTTCTCCAACATAGGTGTGTCCGGTCCACGGCGTCATCCTTACTTGTGGGATATTCTCTTCCCCAACAGGAAATGGCAAAGAGCCCAGCAAAGCTGGTCACATGATCCCTCCTAGGCTCCGCCTACCCCAGTCATTCTCTTTGCCGTTGTACAGGCAACATCTCCACGGAGATGGCTTAGAGTTTTTTAGTGTTTAACTGTAGTTTTTATTATTCAATCAAGAGTTTGTTATTTTGAAATAGTGCTGGTATGTACTATTTACTCAGAAACAGAAAAGAGATGAAGATTTCTGTTTGTATGAGGAAAATGATTTTAGCAACCGTCACTAAAATCCATGGCTGTTCCACACAGGACTGTTGAGAGCAATTAACTTCAGTTGGGGGAACAGTGAGCAGTCTCTTGCTGCTTGAGGTATGACACATTCTAACAAGACGATGTAATGCTGGAAGCTGTCATTTTCCCTCTGGGATCCGGTAAGCCATGTTTATTACGATTGTAAATAAGGGCTTCAAAAAGGGCTTATTAAGACTGTAGACTTTTTTTTGGGCTAAATCGATTGATTATTAACACATATTTAGCCTTGAGGAATCATTTTATCTGGGTATTTTGATATAATAATATCGGCAGGCACTGTTTTAGACACCTTATTCTTTAGGGGCTTTCCCAAAGCATAGGCAGAGCCTCATTTTCGCGCCGGTGTTGCGCACTTGTTTTTGAGAGGCATGGCATGCAGTCGCATGTGAGAGGAGCTCTGATACTTAGAAAAGACTTTCTGAAGGCGTCATTTGGTATCGTATTCCCCTTGGGGCTTGGTTGGGTCTCAGCAAAGCAGATACCAGGGACTGTAAAGGGGTTAAAGTTCAAAACGGCTCCGGTTCCGTTATTTTAAGGGTTAAAGCTTCCAAATTTGGTGTGCAATACTTTTAAGGCTTTAAGACACTGTGGTGAAAATTTGGTAAATTTTGAACAATTCCTTCATGTTTTTTCGCATTTGCAGTAATAAAGTGTGTTCAGTTTAAAATTTAAAGTGACAGTAACGGTTTTATTTTAAAACGTTTTTTTGTACTTGTTATCAAGTTTATGCCTGTTTAACATGTCTGAACTACCAGATAGACTGTGTTCTGAATGTGGGGAAGCCAGAATTCCTATTCATTTAAATAAATGTGATTTATGTGACAATGACAATGATGCCCAAGATGATTCCTCAAGTGAGGGGAGTAAGCATGGTACTGCATCATTCCCTCCTTCGTCTACACGAGTCTTGCCCACTCAGGAGGCCCCTAGTACATCTAGCGCGCCAATACTCCTTACTATGCAACAATTAACGGCTGTAATGGATAATTCTGTCAAAAACATTTTAGCCAAAATGAACACTTATCAGCGTAAGCGCGACTGCTCTGTTTTAGATACTGAAGAGCATGACGACGCTGATATTAATATTTCTGAAGGGCCCCTAACTCAGTCTGATGGGGCCAGGGAGGTTTTGTCTGAGGGAGAAATTACTGATTCAGGGAACATTTCTCAACAAGCTGAACCTGATGTGATTGCATTTAAATTTAAGTTGGAACATCTCCGCATTCTGCTTAAGGAGGTATTATCCACTCTGGATGATTGTGACAAGTTGGTCATCCCAGAGAAACTATGTAAAATGGACAAGTTCCTAGAGGTGCCGGGGCTCCCAGAAGCTTTTCCTATACCCAAGCGGGTGGCGGACATTGTTAATAAAGAATGGGAAAGGCCCGGTATTCCTTTCGTCCCTCCCCCCATATTTAAAAAATTGTTTCCTATGGTCGACCCCAGAAAGGACTTATGGCAGACAGTCCCCAAGGTCGAGGGAGCGGTTTCCACTTTAAACAAACGCACCACTATACCCATAGAGGATAGTTGTGCTTTCAAAGATCCTATGGATAAAAAATTAGAAGGTTTGCTTAAAAAGATGTTTGTTCAGCAGGGTTACCTTCTACAACCAATTTCATGCATTGTCCCTGTCGCTACAGCCGCATGTTTCTGGTTCGATGAGCTGATAAAGGCGGTCGACAGTGATTCTCCTCCTTATGAGGAGATTATGGACAGAATCAATGCTCTCAAATTGGCTAATTCTTTCACCCTAGACGCCACTTTGCAATTGGCTAGGTTAGCGGCTAAGAATTCTGGGTTTGCTATTGTGGCGCGCAGAGCGCTTTGGTTGAAATCTTGGTCGGCTGATGCGTCTTCCAAGAACAAGCTACTTAACATTCCTTTCAAGGGGAAAACGCTGTTTGGCCCTGACTTGAAAGAGATTATCTCGGATATCACTGGGGGTAAGGGCCACGCCCTTCCTCAGGATCGGCCTTTCAAGGCAAAAAATAAACCTAATTTTCGTCCCTTTCGTAGAAACGGACCAGCCCAAAGTGCTACGTCCTCTAAGCAAGAGGGTAATACTTCTCAAGCCAAGCCAGCTTGGAGACCAATGCAAGGCTGGAACAAGGGAAAGCAGGCCAAGAAACCTGCCACTGCTACCAAGACAGCATGAAATGTTGGCCCCCGATCCGGGACCGGATCTGGTGGGGGGCAGACTCTCTCTCTTCGCTCAGGCTTGGGCAAGAGATGTTCTGGATCCTTGGGCGCTAGAAATAGTCTCCCAAGGTTATCTTCTGGAATTCAAGGGACTTCCCCCAAGGGGGAGGTTCCACAGGTCTCAGTTGTCTTCAGACCACATAAAAAGACAGGCATTCTTACATTGTGTAGAAGACCTGTTAAAAATGGGAGTGATTCATCCCGTTCCATTAAGAGAACAAGGGATGGGGTTCTACTCCAATCTGTTTATAGTTCCCAAAAAAGAGGGAACGTTCAGACCAATCTTAGATCTCAAGATCTTAAACAAGTTTCTCAAGGTTCCATCGTTCAAGATGGAAACCATTCGAACTATTCTTCCTTCCATCCAGGAAGGTCAATTCATGACCACGGTGGATTTAAAGGATGCGTATCTACATATTCCTATCCACAAGGAACATCATCGGTTCCTGAGGTTCGCATTCCTGGACAAACATTACCAGTTCGTGGCGCTTCCTTTCGGATTAGCCACTGCTCCAAGGATTTTCACAAAGGTACTAGGGTCCCTTCTAGCTGTGCTAAGACCAAGGGGCATTGCTGTAGTACCTTACTTGGACGACATTCTGATTCAAGCGTCGTCCCTTCCTCAAGCAAAGGCTCACACGGACATTGTCCTGGCCTTTCTCAGATCTCACGGATGGAAAGTGAACGTGGAAAAGAGTTCTCTATCTCCGTCAACAAGGGTTCCCTTCTTGGGAACAATAATAGACTCCTTAGAAATGAGGATTTTTCTGACAGAGGCCAGAAAAACAAAACTTCTAGACTCTTGTCGGATACTCCATTCCGTTCCTCTTCCTTCCATAGCTCAGTGCATGGAAGTGATCGGGTTGATGGTAGCGGCAATGGACATAGTTCCTTTTGCACGCATTCATCTAAGACCATTACAACTGTGCATGCTCAGTCAGTGGAATGGGGACTATACAGACTTGTCTCCGAAGATACAAGTAAATCAGAGGACCAGAGACTCACTCCGTTGGTGGCTGTCCCTGGACAACCTGTCACGAGGGATGACATTCCGCAGACCAGAGTGGGTCATTGTCACGACCGACGCCAGTCTGATGGGCTGGGGCGCGGTCTGGGGATCCCTGAAAGCTCAGGGTCTTTGGTCTCGGGAAGAATCTCTTCTACCGATAAATATTCTGGAACTGAGAGCGATATTCAATGCTCTCAAGGCTTGGCCTCAGCTAGCGAGGGCCAAGTTCATACGGTTTCAATCAGACAACATGACAACTGTTGCGTACATCAACCATCAGGGGGGAACAAGGAGTTCCCTGGCGATGGAAGAAGTGACCAAAATCATTCTATGGGCGGAGTCTCACTCCTGCCACCTGTCTGCTATCCACATCCCAGGAGTGGAAAATTGGGAAGCGGATTTTCTGAGTCGTCAGACATTGCATCCGGGGGAGTGGGAACTCCATCCGGAAATCTTTGCCCAAGTCACTCAGCTGTGGGGCATTCCAGACATGGATCTGATGGCCTCTCGTCAGAACTTCAAAGTTCCTTGCTACGGGTCCAGATCCAGGGATCCCAAGGCGGCTCTAGTGGATGCACTAGTAGCACCTTGGACCTTCAAACTAGCTTATGTGTTCCCGCCGTTTCCTCTCATCCCCAGGCTGGTAGCCAGGATCAATCAGGAGAGGGCGTCGGTGATCTTGATAGCTCCTGCGTGGCCACGCAGGACTTGGTACGCAGATCTGGTGAATATGTCATCGGCTCCTCCTTGGAAGCTACCTTTGAGACGAGACCTTCTTGTTCAGGGTCCGTTCGAACATCCGAATCTGGTTTCACTCCAGCTGACTGCTTGGAGATTGAACGCTTGATCTTATCGAAGCGAGGATTCTCAGATTCTGTTATCGATACTCTTGTTCAGGCCAGAAAGCCTGTAACTAGAAAGATTTACCACAAAATTTGGAAAAAATATATCTGTTGGTGTGAATCTAAAGGATTCCCTTGGGACAAGGTTAAGATTCCTAGGATTCTATCCTTCCTTCAAGAAGGATTGGAAAAAGGATTATCTGCAAGTTCCCTGAAGGGACAGATTTCTGCCTTGTCTGTGTTACTTCACAAAAAGCTGGCCGCTGTGCCAGATGTTCAAGCCTTTGTTCAGGCTCTGGTTAGAATTAAGCCTGTTTACAAACCTTTGACTCCTCCTTGGAGTTTCAATTTAGTTCTTTCAGTTCTTCAGGGGTTTCCGTTTGAACCCTTGCATTCCGTTGATATTAAGTTATTATCTTGGAAAGTTTTGTTTTTAGTTGCAATTTCTTCTGCTAGAAGAGTTTCAGAATTATCTGCTCTGCAGTGTTCTCCTCCTTATCTGGTGTTCCATACAGATAAGGTGGTTTTACGTACTAAACCTGGTTTTCTTCCAAAAGTTGTTTCTAACAAAAACATTAACCAGGAGATTATCGTACCTTCTCTGTGTCCGAAACCAGTTTCAAAGAAGGAACGTTTGTTGCACAATTTGGATGTTGTTCGCGCTCTAAAATTCTATTTAGATGCTACAAAGGTTTTTAGACAAACATCTTCCTTGTTTGTTGTTTATTCTGGTAAAAGGAGAGGTCAAAAAGCAACTTCTACCTCTCTCTCTTTTTGGATTAAAAGCATCATCAGATTGGCTTACGAGACTGCCGGACGGCAGCCTCCCGAAAGAATCACAGCTCATTCCACTAGGGCTGTGGCTTCCACATGGGCCTTCAAGAACGAGGCTTCTGTTGATCAGATATGTAGGGCAGCGACTTGGTCTTCACTGCACACTTTTACCAAATTTTACAAGTTTGATACTTTTGCTTCTTCTGAGGCTATTTTTGGGAGAAAGGTTTTGCAAGCCGTGGTGCCTTCCATTTAGGTGACCTGATTTGCTCCCTCCCTTCATCCGTGTCCTAAAGCTTTGGTATTGGTTCCCACAAGTAAGGATGACGCCGTGGACCGGACACACCTATGTTGGAGAAAACAGAATTTATGTTTACCTGATAAATTACTTTCTCCAACGGTGTGTCCGGTCCACGGCCCGCCCTGGTTTTTTTAATCAGGTCTGATAATTTATTTTCTTTAACTACAGTCACCACGGTACCATATGGTTTCTCCTATGCAAATATTCCTCCTTAACGTCGGTCGAATGACTGGGGTAGGCGGAGCCTAGGAGGGATCATGTGACCAGCTTTGCTGGGCTCTTTGCCATTTCCTGTTGGGGAAGAGAATATCCCACAAGTAAGGATGACGCCGTGGACCGGACACACCGTTGGAGAAAGTAATTTATCAGGTAAACATAAATTCTGTTTTCTACTGAATGGTTACAATTAGTGATGTTGCGAATAGTTCGCCGGTGAATAGTTTCCGGCTAACATAGCATGTTTGCGTTCGCCGCGGCGGGCGATGTTCGACCTGCCCCCAATTCGTCATCATTGAGTAAAACTTTGACCCTGTACCTCACAGTCAGCAGGCACATTCCAGCCAATCAGCAGCAGACCCTCCCTCCCAGACCCTCCTACCTCCTGGACAGCATCCATTTTAGATTCATTTGGAAGCTGCATTCTTAGTGAGAGGAGGGACAGTGTAGCTGCTGCTGATTTAATAGGGAAATCGATAGCTAGGCTAGTGTATTCAGTGTCCACTACAGTCCTGAAGGACTCATCTGATCTCTGCTGTAAGGACAGCACCCCAAAAAGCCCTTTTTAGGGCTAGAACATCAGTCTGCTTTTTTTTTTTTCCTGTGTAATCTAATTGCAGTTGCCTGCTTGCCAGCATGTGTGTCAGGCTGACAGCGTATACTGTGCTTACTTGCCCAGTGCCACCACTCATATCTGGTGTAACAGTAGTGTACATTTAAAAAAAACAACACTTTTTTGACTGTGAAATAATATCAGACAGCTGCCAGTACCCAAGATGGCCGCCAATAAGGCAGATGGGGAGGGTTAGAGAGCTGTTTTTGGGGGGGGGATCAGGGAGGTTGGGGGATGTTACACCACAGCATATGTAAATATGCTAAAAAAAATAAAAATGTAAAAACCTTTTATTTTAGAGTACTTAAGATGGCGGGGACAATTGTGGGGTGGGGGAGGGAAGGGAGCTGTTTGGGAGGGATCAGGGGGTCTGATGTGTCAGGTGGGAGGCTGATCTCTACACTAAAGCTAAAATTAACCCTGCAAGCTCCCTACAAACTACCTAATTAACCCCTTCACTGCTAGCCATAATACAAGTGTGATGCGCAGCAGCATTTAGTGGCCTTCTAATTACCAGAAAGCAGCGCCAAAGTCATATATGTCTGCTATTTCTGAACAAAGGGGATCCCAGAGAAGCATTTACAACCATTTTATTTGATCGCATTTGGCGGTGAAATGGTGGCATGAAATATACCAAAATGGGCCTAGATCAATACTTTGGGATGTCTTCTAAAAAAAATATATACATGTCAATGGATAATCAGGGATTCCTGACAGATATCAGGGTTCCAATGTAACTAGCGCTCATTTTGAAAAAAAAGTGGTTTTGAAATAGCAAAGTGCTTCTTGTATTTATTTCCCTATAACTTGCAAAAAAAGCAAAGAACATGTTAACATTGGGTATTTCTAAACTCAGGACAAAATTTAGAAACTATTTAGCATGGTTGTTTTTTGGTGGTTTTAGATGTGTAACAGATTTTGGGGGTCAAAGTTAGAAAAAGAGTTTTTTTTTCCATTTTTTCCTCATATTTTATAATGTTAGGTGATTTATGCCCTTTATGGATTAAAACCAGACTCTGCATCAACTATGTAATTTTCCATGGGAGTTTTGCCATGGATCCCGCTCCGGCATGCCACAGTCCAGGTGTTCGTCCCCTTGAAACAACTTTTCCATCACTATTGTGGCCAGAAAGAGTCCCTGTGGGTTTTAAAATTCGCCTATCCATTGAAGTCTATGGAGGTTCGCTCGGTTTGCCCGTTCGCGAACATTTGTGGAAGTTCGCGTTCGCCATTCGCAAACCCAAATTTTTAGGTTCGCCACATCACTAGTTACAATATCAGAATATTTTTCTGACCATATGTGCTTTCACAACTCCTATATGATATGTACTATTTACTAAGTTTAAGCAAGTTTTAAAGTGTGTGTGGTGTGTGCGTGCGTACTAATCCAGCCGGACTACTTTTTATCTCTAATAAAGTTATTTAGTATAAGTGGTCTTTTTTCTATGAGATAAATTTTAATCCATACACTTTTGTTACACAATTTAGATTCTGGGTTTGATGATATCTCTTTAGAGACAGGCAGTCTTTTTCTCTGTTTTGCAAACTCTTTTGCATTTTTTGTACATAAAGATGGTACAAGCACCTTAGGCTCTCAGAGCAAGTGTTGTGTTTAAAATGCTGGTGCACGGTGCATGCTTAAATACACTTTTGAAACAGCTATAGCTTTTATTAGAAGCATTTTTGCTAATGCATGTATATTACAAAGATGCTTCTGATCAATACCAAAATGCACCCATGTGGTTTTCAATTTTGGCTGGAATATCCCTTTAAAGTGATGGTAAACTCTCCCCTTTATAAAATCAGATCTGGAATGTAAGCGCTATTTTAGATGGGGTTTTATTCATCATGTGCAATGAAGATGCGCTATAACTTAGTTATTAATATAGATATGAAATTCAAATACCCCACGTTACACCACCCACTTCAAAAGTCAATTTTCCTGTCAGCTAAATGATTGAATTACTCTCCAATCAATGCTCTAGCTACAACAAAAGTGCCAGATGGGGAGAGCGCTGATTGGACAACAATTCAATCTTTTAGCTCACAGAAAATTTTACTTTTGAAGTGGGCGGAGGAGCATGCAGTATTTGAATTTCATATCTATATTAATAACTAAGTTATACTGCATCTTCATTACAGCTAATGAATTAAACTTCATCTAAAATAGCGCTTACATTCCAGATCTGATTTTATAAAGGGGAGAGTTTACCATCACTTTAATGTATTTATGTTCTAAGTACAGAATTTAGAACTTTTCTATTACAGCTGGCAATGCCTTTTCTTTTTTTTAAATCTGTTACTGAATGTATTGCCCAGGAATGTCTCATGACATATTACTGTGTGCTCTCTTCACAGATAGACTATTTCAATAACCAAATCATTGTGGACCTGGTTGAGCAGCAGCACAAAGGAATAATCTCCTTGCTGGATGACGCCTGCATGAACGTGGGGAAAGTGACAGACGCCATGTTCCTAGAAGCGCTCAACAAGCAGCTGGGGAAACACGCACACTATTCTAGCAGAAAGGTAAATAGCAGCATAAAGGGAAACTCAAAATGAAACTTTCATGATTCAGATAGAGCACACAGTTTTAAACAACTCTTCAGTTTACTTCCATTATCTAATTGTGCACAATCTTTATATATAGACACTTTCTGAGGCACCAGATCCTACTGAGCATGTGCAAGATTCACAGAATATACGTATATGCATTTTGTGATTGGCTGATGACTGTCACATGATGCAGATGGATGGAAAATAGAACTAACTTTAACATTTGTTAGAATGAAATCTACTACTCATTTGAAATTCAAACAATGTGCTTTTGCATTGTATTTTTATTATGCACTTACTGATTTTATTATTCTACTGTGTTTAGTGCTCCTTTAATTATGTTTACTGAAAACCCCCGTGGGAATCTGCTGGTTGCAGGTTGGCATCTATATGTTCAGTAAAGTTATGTACTGTATATACATTTTGTGTATCTATGTTTCTGTCTATATATATATATATATATATATATATATTGTGCAGAATGCATTGCGGGTAAGTGGGTAACAAATATGTTTGATTGAATATTCAGGGCTTGATATAATTCTGTTCAGTTTTGGAGCTGACCATGCTATGTCAGAAGAATCCTACAGAAATGGGGCTTATGCACATTCTCTCACACAGACAAGTAAATAAAGTTCACAGTTGCTTTAATCATTCCTTGAGAACTGAAACACTGTCACCTAGATTACAAGTTATGCGGTATGGCTATAGCGCTGAAAAATTGGCCTTTGCGAAAGGAATATTCAGCTCACCCGTATTATAAGTCGCGGCGGTACGGCTATACCGCTAGCATTTAAGCCTATACCGCAACGATCCATTCCGCACTCAAAAAATGGCTTTTGAGTGTGGAATATTCAGCTCACCCGTATTACAGGTTGTGCGGTCAGGCTATTCCGCTAGCGTTATAGCTTATACCACCACGATCCTTTCTGCTATCAAAGACCATCAACTATCAAGTTATGGATTTTGCAAAATGTTACAAAGTACACTAACACCCATAAACTACCTATTAACCCCTAAACCGCCACCCCCCACATAGCAAATACTATATTAAACCTATTAACCCCTAATCCGCCACCCACATCGCCAACACTAAATAAACCTATTAACCCCTAATCTGCTGCCCACACACATCACCAACACAAAATAACATAATTTATGCTTACCTGATAAATTTATTTCTCTTGTAGTGTATCCAGTCCACGGATCATCCATTACTTATGGAATATATTCTCCTTCCCAACAGGAAGTTGCAAGAGTCCACCCACAGCAAAGCTGCTATATAGCTCCTCCCCCAACTGCCATATTCAGTCATTCGACCGAAAACATGCAGAGAAAGGAAAAACCATAGGGTGCAGTGGTGACTGTAGTTCAAATGAAAAAATTACCTGCCTTAAAGTGACAGGGCGGGCCGTGGACTGGATACACTACAAGAGAAATAAATTTATCAGGTAAGCATAAATTATGTTTTCTCTTGTTAAGTGTATCCAGTCCACGGATCATCCATTACTTATGGAATACCAATACCAAAGCTAAAGTACACGGATGATGGGAGGGACAAGGCAGGTACCTAAACAGAAGTTACCACTGCCTGTAAAAAACCCTTTCTCCCAAAAATAGCCTCCGAAGAAGCAAGGTATCAAATTTGTTAAATTTGAAAAAGTATGAAGCGCAGACCAAGACTCCGTCTTGTAAATCTGTTCAACAGAAGCCACATTTAAAAAAGGCCCAAGTGAAAAACCACAGCTCTAGTAGAATGAGCTGTAATCCCTTCAGGAGGCTGCTGTCCAGCAGTCTCATAAGCTAAATGAATTATGCTTTTTAACCAAAAAGACAGAGAGGCTGCTGAAGTCTTTTGACCTCTCCTCTGTCCAGAATAGACAACAAACAAGGTGAACGTTTGATGAAAACTGTAGTAGCTTGTAAGTAAAACTTTAAAGCACAAACCACGTCCAATATTGTGTAATAGACGTTCCTTCTTTGAGGAAGGATTAGGATACAAGCATGGAACAACTATCTCTTGAGTGATGTTCTTGTTAGATACCACCTTAGGAAAAAACCCAGGTTGGTACGCAGGACTACCTTATCCGTACGAAGGACCCGATAAGGAGAATCACATTGTAACACAGATAACTTGGAGACTCTACGAGTCGAGGAAATAGCTACCCAAAAGGAACTTTCCAAGATAAAGATTGATATCTATGGAACAAAAAAGGTTCAAACGGAACTTCTTGAAGAACCTTAAGAACCAGGTTTAAGCTCCATGGCGGAGCAACAGTTTTAAACACAGGCTTGGATCTAACCAAAGCCTGACCAAATGCCTGAACGTCTAGAATACCTGCCAGACGCTTGTGCAAAAAAATAGACAGAGTAAAAATCTGTCCCTTTTAAGAAATTAGCTGACAACCCTTTTCTCAAAAACATCTTGGAGAAAAGATAATATCCTGGGAATCCAGACTTTACTCCATGAGTAACCCTTGGATTCATAACAATCAGATATTTACACCATATCTATGTTCAATTTTCCTAGAGACAGGCTTTCATGTCTGTATTAAGGTATCAATGACTGACTCGGAGAAGCCATGCTTTGATAACATCAAGTGTTCAGTCTCCAGGCAGTCCATCTCAGATTGATTCTATTTAGATGGTTGAAAGGACCCTGAGGTAGAGGGACCTGTCTCAGAAGCAGAGACCGTGATGGAAAGGATGACATGTCCACCAGATCTGCATACCAGGTCCTGCGTGGCTACGCAGGCGCTGTCAAAAACACCAAAGCCCTCTCCTGCTTGGTCTTGACCTCCGGAGGAAATCCCACTCCCCCGGAAGAAAAGTCTGACGACTTAGAAAATCCACCTACAAGTTCTCAACACCTGGGATATGGATAGCTGATAGACAAGAGTGAGTCTCTGTCCAGTGAATTATTGTAAGACTTCTAACATCGCTAGGGAACTTCTGTTCCCCCTTGATGGCTGATGTAAGCCACAGTCGTGTATATTGTCCGACTGAGTATGATGTACCTCAGAGTTGCTAACTGAGGCCAAGTCTGAAGAGCATGGAATATCACTCCCAGTTCCAGAATATTTATTAGAAGGAGGGTCTCCTCCTAAGTCCACTATCCCTGAGCCTTCAGGGAGTTCCAGACTGCATCCCAACCTAAAAGGCTGGCATCTATTGTAACAATTGTCCCATCTGACCTGCGGAAGGTCATACCCTTGGACAGATGGACCCGACATAGTCACCAGAGAAGAGAATCTCTGGTCTCTTGGTCCAGGTTTAACAGGGGGACAAATCTGTGTAATCCCCGTTCCTCTGACTGAGCATGCATAGTTGCAGCGGTCTGAAATGTAGATGTGCAAACGGTACTATGTCCCTTGCCGCTACCATTAAGCCGATTGCATTCGTGTACTGAGCCGCCGAAGGGCGCGGATGGAATGAAAAACACGGCAGAAATTTAGAAACTTTGACAACCTGGACTCCGTCAGGTAAATTTTCATTTCTACAGAATCTATCAGAGTCCCTAGGAGGGAAACCCTTGAGATTGGGGATAGAGAACTCCTTCCTTGTTCACTTTCCACCCATGTGATCTCAGAAATGCCAGTACTACGTCCGTATGAGACTGGGCAATTTGGATGTTTGACGCCTGTATCAGGATGTCGTCTAAATAAGGGACCACTTCTATGCCCCGCGGCCTAAGGACCGCCAAAGCGACCCCAGAACCTCCATAAAGATTCTTGGAGCTGTAGATATCCCAAAGGAAAGAGCTACAAACTGGTAATGCCTGTCTAGAAAGGCAAACCTGAAAAACGATGGTGATCTTTATGCATCACAATGTGAGGATAAGCATCCTTCAAATCCATTGTAGTCCTCTATTGACTCTCCTGGATCATAGTTAAGATGGTACGAATAGTTTCCATCTTAAATGACGGAATTCGGAGGAATTTGTTTAAGATCTTTAGATCCAAAATAGGTCTGAAGGTTCCCTCTCCTTGGGAACCACAAACAGATTTGAGTAAAAACTCTGTCCCTGTTCCTCTCTTGGAACTGGATGGATCTCGTACACAATGTAAGAATGCCTCCTTCTTTATCTGGTTTGCAGATAATTGTGAAAGGCGAAATCTCCCCTTTTTTTGGGGGGGAATCTTTGAAATCTAGAAGATATCTCTGGGATATAAATTCCAATACCTAGGGATCCTGGGCATCTCTTGCCCACGCCTGGGCGAAGAATGAAAGTCTGCCCCCTATAGGATCCGTTACCGGATAGGAGTCCGTTCCTTCATGCTGCCTTAGATGCAGCAGCAGGCTCCTTGGCCTGCTTATCTTTGTTCCAGGTCCGATTGTCTCCAGACCGCCTTGGACTGAGCAAAAATTCCCTCTTGTTTTGCCTTAGAGGAAGTGGATGCCTTGATTTGGACCTATCCTGAGGAAGGGCATGACCTTTTCCTCCAGTGATATAAGCAATAATCTCCTTCAAACCAGGCCCGAATAGGGTCTGCCCCTTGAAGGGAAGTTAAGTAGCTTATTTATTAAAGTCACGACAGCTGACCATGATATAAGCCATAGCGCTCTGCGCGCCAGTATAGTAAAAAAACAGAATTCTTAGCCGTTAGTCTAGTCAAATGAACAAAGGCATCAGAAAACAAAGGAATTGGCTAGCATAAGCTTGTCAAATATATTCATCCAATGGAGTCGCTAACTGTAAAGCCTCATTAAGAGACTCAACCCAGAACGCCGCAGCAGCAGTGACAGAAGCAATGTATGCAAGGGGCTGCAGGATAAAACCCTGTTGAATAAACATTTTTTATCCATTGGATCTAAAAAGCACAACTGTCCTCGCCAGAGGTAGTGGTACGCTTAGCTAGAGTAGAAACTCTTCTCTCCACCTTAGGAACTGTCTGCCAGAAGTCCCGTGTGGTGGTAACTATTAGAAAACATTCTTCTAAAAAATAGGAGGGGAAGAGAACGGCACACCTGGTCTATCCCATTCCTTATTAAAAAAAAATTTTAGTAAAATTTTTTTAGTAAACCTCTTTAGGTATTGGAAAAACATCAGTACACACCGGCACTGCATATTATTTATCAAGTCTACACAATTTCTCTGGCCCTGCGATTGTACACATTCATTCAGAGCAGCCAAAGCCTCCCTGAGCAACAAGTGGAGGTTCTCAAGCATAAATTTTAAATGTAGAAATATCAGAATCAGGTTAAATCATCTTCCCTGAGTAAAAAAAATCACCCACAGACTAAGCATTATTGTGAGGTAGTATCATACATGGTTCTTAAAGCGTCTGTATGCTCTGTATCTACCCCCAGAGCTATCTGCTTTCTTTTAATTTTAGGTAGTCTGACTAATACTGCTGCCAGAGTATTATTCACCACCTTTGCCATGTCTTGTAAAATAAACGCTATGGGCGCCCTTGATGTACTTGGCGCCATTTGAGCGTGAGTCCCTGAAGAGGGAGTCGAAGGGGTCTGACACGTGGGGAGAGTTAGTCGGCATAACTTTCCCCTCGACAGAATCCCCTGGTAAAATAAACGCTATGGGTGCCCTTGATGTACTTGGCGCCATTTGAGCGTGAGTCCCTAAAGCGGGAGTCAAAAGGTCTGACACGTGGGGAGAGTTAGTCGGCATAACTACCCCCACGACAGAATCCTCTGGTGATAATGTTTTTAAAGACAAAAAATTATCTTTATTGTTTAACATGAAATCAGTACATCTAGTACACATTCTAAGATGGGGTTCCACCATGGCTTTAAAACATAATGAACACAGAGCTTCCTCTATGTCAGACATGTTAGAACAGACTAATAATGAGACTAGTAAGCTTGGAAAACACTTTAAATCAAGTTAACAAGCAAATATATAAAACGTTACTGTGCCTTTAAGAGAAACAAATTTTGCCAAAATTTGAAAAACAGTGAAAAAAAGGCAGTAAAACAAACAAAATTTTTACAGTACATGTAATAAGGTAACAGAGCATTGCACCCACTTGCAAATGGATGATTAACCCCTTAATGCAAAAAACAGATCAAAAAAACGACATAGACGTTTTTAAAAACAGACACAACAAAACTGCCACAGCAGAGCTGCGGATTACCTTCCCTATAAACGATTTTGGAAGTCTTTTTAGCCCTTTAGAAATGTCCTGTAGTATTCATGGGACTGCTGAGGGAATCTGGATGATTCATTTTATAATTTTAACTGCGCAAAAAAGTGCTAAATTAGGCCCCTCCCACTCATATTACAACAGTGGGAAGCTTCAGTTAACTGTTTCTATGCAAAATTTAAGCCAGCCATGTGGAAAAAACTTAGGCCCCAATAAGTTTTATCACCAAACATATGTTAAAAAACGATTAAACATGCCAGCAAACGTTTTAAAACACATTTTTACAAGAGTATGTATCTCTATTAATAAGCCTGATACCAGTCGCTATCGCTGCATTTAAGGCTTTACTTACATTACTTCGGTATCAGCAGTATTTTCTTAGTCAATTCCATTCCTAGAAAAATATTTTACTGCACATACCTTATCTGCAGGAAAACCTGCACGCCATTCCCCCTCTGAAGTACCTCACTCCTCAGAATGTGTGAGAACAGCAAATGGATCTTAGTTACGTCTGCTAAGATCATAGAAAAACGCAGGCAGATTCTTCTTCCAAATACTGCCTGAGATAAACAGCACACTCCGGTGCCATTTAAAAATAACAAACTTTTGATTGAAGAATAAACTAAGTATAAAACACCACAGACTCTCACGACCTCCTATCTATGTTGAGGCTTGCAAGAGAATGACTGAATATGGCAGTTGGGGGAGGAGCTATATAGCAGCTTTGCTGTGGGTGGACTCTTGCAACTTCCTGTTGGGAAGGAGAATATATTCCATAAGTAATGGATGATCCGTGGACTGGATACACTTAACAAGAGAAAAACCTATTAACCCCTAATCCGCCACATACCCACATCGCCAACACTAAATTTAAAGTATTACCCCCTAATCTGCTGCCCCCCACATCTCGAACACTAAATAAACTATTAACCCCTAAACCGCCAGCCCCCCGCATGGCTACTACTAAAATAAATGTCCAGAAAGTTAAAACGAGTCCTAGACTTAAATACGGGGTTGGGTAACACCAACAACTTAATTGGTGATCCAGCTGAAATCAGCTACACGCCTCTGTGACCCATAAACTATTGTAACCAACCGCTCATCAGGCAAAGTACATGTAATACAATATAGATTCACAAGCTTTACTGCAAGTGTCTCTCCAGACCGGGGAGGAATTAAGACAGCACCTCTTACCCAGATCCAGGCCTGCCTTCAATTTCCGTCCACAAACTGAAACTGATCAGGAGCACTTCGGTAAGCATCTAGGAATCAATACCACTATCAGGATGCGTCGCTACCATCCGCAGCTAGAGCGTGTTACGTCACAAGGGAGGCGTGTCCAAAAGAACCCCATGCAGGATCACTGTGAATCCTCAGTGTCTGGTGGGTAGAGAATCAAGGAAAGAAACGTCACTTTTATTGTAGTTGAATCATAAATAAAATGTTTCAGGAACAACCAAGGGGAACAATCGCAGAGGGAGGAATGTAAGCAACCGGCTTATGCTTTTCGGCCACACCTTGCCGTAATCATAGCCTGCTGGTTACCTGTCACCTGTGCTTATTTAAAAAGGGTTAAAACAATGCCTATTGGCTAATACAGAGAACACTCCTCTCTCCCTACATGTACCAATTCTCACTTATAATAGACGAATTAAACAAAATATATATGTAAATTCAGAAATCAATGCAAAATATATTATTTTATGAAAATCAATATTGATATATATTCACAATTAATTACAATTGATAATGTTTGAAAAACAAACTTCATAAATATACATATAGATATACAGTATAGTGCATACAATTTCTAAACAAAAAAACTCATTGTAGAAATAGATGTATATAATAGAATACATATTTTTAAACGGTAAAAAAATGAATATATATATATACACACACATTAGACCTTACTCATTATGACCATATATATATATGTATAGAGGGGAATTGAAATTACAAAGGGCCATTTAAGGGCTATTGGTAGTTTGTTAGATTAGGGGGTGTTTTTATTTTGGGGTGGCTTTTTTATTTTTATAGGGGTATAAGATTAGGTTTAATTTATTTTTTTTGGATAATTTTGTTATTTCTCCAACATAGGTGTGTCCGGTCCACGGCGTCATCCTTACTTGTGGGATAGTCTCTTCCCCAACAGGAAATGGCAAAGAGCCCAGCAAAGCTGGTCACATGATCCCTCCTAGGCTCTGCATTCCCCAGTCATACTCTTTGCCGTTGCACAGGCAACATCTCCACGGAGATGGCTTAGAGTTTTTTGGTGTTTAAATGTAGTTTTATTCTTCAATCAAGAGTTTGTTATTTTAAAATAGTGCTGGTGTGTACTATTTACTCTGAAACAGAAAAGAGATGAAGATTTCTGTTTGTAAGAGGAAGATGATTTTAGCAAACGTTACTAAAATCGATGGCTGTTTCCACACAGGACTGTTGAGATCAAGTAACTTCAGTTGGGGGAAACAGTGGGCAGACTTTGCTGCTTGAGGTATGACACATTTCTAACAAGACTTGGTAATGCTGGAAGCTGTCATTTTCCCTATGGGATCCGGTAAGCCATTTTCTTAGTTTTAAATATAAGAATAAAGGGCTTCACAAGGGCTTTAAAGACTGGTAGACATTTTTCTGGGCTAAAACGATTACTTTATAAGCATATTTAATGGTTTATAACTTTGAAGAGTTATTTTAATCTTGGGAATTGTGTTAAAAAAACGGCAGGCACTGTATTGGACACCTTTTTCACTGGGGGCCTTTTCTAGTCATAGACAGAGCCTCATTTTCGCGCCACTAATGCGCAGTTGTTTTTGAGAAGCAAGGCATACAGATGCATGTGTGAGGAGCTCAGATCCACTGAAAAAGCTTATTGAAGGCGTCATTTGGTATCGTATTCCCCTCTGGGCTTGGTTGGGTCTCAGCAAAGCAGATACCAGGGACTGTATAGGGGTTAAATGTAAAAACGGCTCCGGTTCCGTTATTTTAAGAGTTAAAGCTTTCAAATTTGGTGTGCAATACTTTTAAGGCTTTAAGACACTGTGGTGAAATTTTGGTGAATTTTGAACAATTCCTTCATACTTTTTCACATATTCAGTAATAAAGTGTGTTCAGTTTAAAATTTAAAGTGACAGTAACGGTTTTATTTTAAAACGTTTTTTGTGCTTTGTTATCAAGTTTATGCCTATTAACATGTCTGCACCATCAGATAGACGATGTTCTGTATGTTCGGAAGCCAAGGTTCCTCTCCATTTAAATATATGTGATGAATGTGACAAACAAAGTAGGGACAATGATGCCACTGATAATAATGTTGCCCAAAATGATTCCTTATGTGAGGGGAGTAAGCATGGTACTGCATCATCTCCTTCTATGTCTACACCAGTCTTGCCCACTCAGGAGGTCCCTAGTTCATCTAGTCCAATCCTCCTTACTATGCAACAATTAACGGCTGTAATGGATAATTCTATTAAAAACATTTTAGCCAAAATGCCCACTTATCAGCGAAAGCGCGACTGCTCTGTTTTAGATACTGAAGAGCATGAGGACGCTGATGATAATGGTTCTGACATGCCCTTACACCAGTCTGAAGGGGCCAGGGAGGTTTTGTCTGAGGGAGAAATTTCAGATTCAGGAAAAATTTCTCAACAAGCTGAACCTGACGTTATTACATTCAAATTTAAATTGTAACATCTCCGCGCTCTGCTTAAGGAGGTGTTATCTACTCTGGATGATTGTGACAATTTGGTCATTCCAGAGAAATTATGTAAGATGGACAAGTTCCTAGAGGTCCCGGTGCCCCCCGAAGCTTTTCCTATACCCAAGCGGGTGGCGGACATTGTAAATAAAGAATGGGAAAGGCCCGGCATACCTTTTGTCCCTCCCCCTATATTTAAGAAATTATTTCCTATGGTCGACCCCAGGAAGGACTTATGGCAGACAGTCCCCAAGGTCGAGGGGGCGGTTTCTACTCTAAACAAACGCACTACTATCCCTATAGAAGATAGTTGTGCTTTCAAAGATCCTATGGATAAAAAATTAGAGGGTTTGCTTAAAAAGATGTTTGTTCAGCAAGGTTACCTTCTACAACCAATTTCATGCATTGTTCCTGTCACTACAGCAGCGTGTTTCTGGTTCGAAGAACTAGAAAAGTCGCTCAATAAAGAATCTTCTTATGAGGAGGTTATGGACAGAGTTCAAGCACTTAAATTGGCTAACTCTTTTACCTTAGACGCCACTTTGCAATTAGCTAGATTAGCGGCGAAAAATTCAGGTTTTGCTATTGTGGAGCGCAGAGCGCTTTGGCTAAAGTCTTGGTCAGCGGATGTGTCCTCCAAGAACAAATTGCTTAACATCCCTTTCAAGGGGAAAACGCTGTTTGGCCCTGACTTGAAAGAGATTATTTCAGACATCACTGGGGGAAAGGGCCACGCCCTTCCTCAGGATAGGTCTTTTAAGGCTAAAAATAAACCAAATTTTCGTCCCTTTCGCAGAAACGGACCAGCCTCAAATTCTACATCCTCTAAGCAAGAGGGTAATTCTTCTCAAACCAAGCCAGCCTGGAGACCGATGCAAGGCTGGAACAAAGGTAAGCAGGCCAAGAAGCCTGCTACCGCTACTAAGACAGCATGAGATGTTGGCCCCCGATCCGGGACCGGATCTGGTGGGGGGCAGACTCTCTCTCTTTGCTCAGGCTTGGGCAAGAGATGTTCAGGATCCTTGGGCGCTAGAAATAGTTTCTCAAGGTTATCTCCTGGAATTCAAGGAACTACCCCCAAGGGGAAGGTTCCACAGGTCTCAATTGTCTTCAGACCAAATAAAAAGACAGGCATTCTTACATTGTGTAGAAGACCTGTTAAAAATGGGAGTGATTCATCCTGTTCCATTAGGAGAACAAGGGATGGGGTTTTACTCCAATCTGTTCATAGTTCCCAAAAAAGAGGGAACATTCAGGCCAATTTTGGATCTCAAGATCCTAAACAAATTTCTCAGGGTTCCATCGTTCAAAATGGAAACCATTCGGACAATTCTTCCTACCATCCAGGAAGGTCAATTCATGACCACGGTGGATTTAAAGGATGCGTATCTACATATTCCTATCCACAAGGAACATCATCGGTTCCTAAGGTTCGCCTTTCTGGACAAGCATTACCAGTTTGTGGCACTTCCATTCGGATTAGCCACTGCTCCAAGAATTTTCACAAAGGTACTAGGGTCCCTTCTAGCGGTGCTAAGGCCAAGGGGCATTGCAGTAGTACCTTACTTGGACGACATACTGATTCAAGCGTCGTCTCTGCCACAAGCAAAGGCTCATACGGACATTGTCCTAGCCTTTCTCAGATCTCACGGGTGGAAAGTGAACTTAGAAAAAAGTTCTCTATTCCCGTCAACAAGAGTTCCCTTCTTGGGAACAATAATAGACTCCTTAGAAATGAAGATTTTTCTGACAGAGGCCAGAAAATCAAAACTTCTAAGCTCTTGTCAAGTACTTCATTCTGTTCTTCTTCCTTCCATAGCGCAGTGCATGGAAGTAATAGGTTTGATGGTTGCGGCAATGGACATAGTTCCTTTTGCGCGAATTCATCTAAGACCATTACAACTGTGCATGCTCAGACAGTGGAATGGGGATTCTACAGACTTGTCTCCGACGATCCAAGTAGATCAGAGGACCAGAGATTCACTCCGTTGGTGGCTGACCCTGAACAACCTGTCACAAGGGATGAGCTTCCGCAGACCAGAGTGGGTCATTGTCACGACCGACGCCAGTCTGGTGGGCTGGGGCGCGGTCTGGGAACCCCTGAAAGCTCAGGGTCTATGGTCTCGGGAAGAATCTCTTCTCCCGATAAACATTCTGGAACTGAGAGCGATATTCAATGCTCTCAAGGCTTGGCCTCAACTAGCAAAGGCCAAATTCATAAGGTTTCAATCAGACAACATGACGACTGTTGCATATATCAACCATCAGGGGGGAACAAGGAGTTCCCTGGCGATGGAAGAAGTGACCAAAATAATTCAATGGGCGGAGATTCACTCCTGCCACTTGTCTGCAATCCACATCCCAGGAGTGGAAAATTGGGAAGCGGATTTTCTGAGTCGTCAGACATTTCATCCGGGGGAGTGGGAACTCCATCCGGAAATCTTTGCCCAAATAACTCAATTATGGGGCATTCCAGACATGGATCTGATGGCGTCTCGTCAGAACTTCAAGGTTTCTTGCTACGGGTCCAGATCCAGGGATCCCAAGGCGACTCTAGTAGATGCACTAGTAGCGCCCTGGACCTTCAACCTAGCTTATGTATTCCCACCGTTTCCTCTCATTCCCAGGCTGGTAGCCAGGATCAATCAGGAGAGGGCTTCGGTGATCTTGATAGCTCCTGCGTGGCCACGCAGAACTTGGTATGCAGACCTGGTGAATATGTCATCGGCTCTACCATGGAAGCTACCTTTGAGACGGGACCTTCTTGTTCAAGGTCCGTTCGAACATCCGAATCTGGCCTCACTCCAACTGACTGCTTGGAGATTGAACGCTTGATTTTATCAAAGCGTGGGTTCTCAGATTCTGTAATAGATACTCTTATTCAGGCTAGAAAGCCTGTAACTAGAAAAATTTACCATAAAATATGGAAAAAATATATCTGTTGGTGCGAATCTAAAGGATTCCCATGGAACAAGATAAAAATTCCTAAGATTCTATCCTTTCTACAGGAGGGTTTGGAGAAAGGATTATCTGCAAGTTCTTTGAAGGGACAGATTTCTGCTTTATCTGTTTTACTTCACAAAAAGCTGGCGGCTGTGCCAGATGTTCAAGCTTTTGTTCAGGCTCTGGTTAGAATCAAGCCTGTTTACAAACCTTTGACTCCTCCTTGGAGTCTCAATTTAGTTCTTTCAGTTCTTCAAGGGGTTCCGTTTGAACCCTTACATTCCGTAGATATTAAGTTATTATCTTGGAAAGTTTTGTTTTTGGTTGCAATTTCTTCTGCTAGAAGAGTTTCAGAGTTATCTGCTCTGCAGTGTTCTCCTCCTTATCTGGTGTTCCATGCAGATAAGGTGGTTTTGCGTACTAAACCTGGTTTTCTTCCAAAAGTTGTTTCTAACAAAAATATTAACCAGGAGATAGTTGTGCCTTCTTTGTGTCCGAATCCAGTTTCAAAGAAGGAACGTTTGTTGCACAATTTGGATGTAGTTCGTGCTCTAAAATTCTATTTAGAGGCTACAAAGGATTTCAGACAAACATCTTCCTTGTTTGTTGTTTATTCTGGTAAAAGGAGAGGTCAAAAAGCAACTTCTACCTCTCTCTCTTTTTGGCTTAAAAGCATCATCCGATTGGCTTATGAGACTGCCGGACGGCAGCCTCCTGAAAGAATCACAGCTCACTCCACTAGGGCTGTGGCTTCCACATGGGCCTTCAAGAACGAGGCTTCTGTTGATCAGATATGTAAGGCAGCGACTTGGTCTTCACTGCACACTTTTACCAAATTTTACAAATTTGATACTTTTGCTTCTTCGGAGGCTATTTTTGGGAGAAAGGTTTTGCAAGCCGTGGTGCCTTCCATCTAGGTGACCTGATTTGCTCCCTCCCATCATCCGTGTCCTAAAGCTTTGGTATTGGTTCCCACAAGTAAGGATGACGCCGTGGACCGGACACACCTATGTTGGAGAAAACAGAATTTATGCTTACCTGATAAATTACTTTCTCTAACGGTGTGTCCGGTCCACGGCCCGCCCTGGTTTTTTAATCAGGTCTGATGAATTATTTTCTCTAACTACAGTCACCACGGTATCATATGATTTCTCCTATGCATATTCCTCCTTTACGTCGGTCGAATGACTGGGGAAGGCGGAGCCTAGGAGGGATCATGTGACCAGCTTTGCTGGGCTCTTTGCCATTTCCTGTTGGGGAAGAGAATATCCCACAAGTAAGGATGACGCCGTGGACCGGACACACCGTTGGAGAAAGTAATTTATCAGGTAAGCATAAATTCTGTTTTTTTGTAATGTTAGGTTTTTTTTCTGTAGTGTTAGGATTATTTAATTTTGTAATTTAGGTTTTTTATTTTTGGTATTTTTTTTTTAAAAAAAAAAATAGTAATGTTAGATTTATTTATAGTTTAAGCTTAGTTTTTTTTTTATTTCACAGGTAAGTTTTTTTATTTATTTTAAGGTAGTTATATTGTAACTAAAGTTAGGGGGGTGTTAGGTTTAGGGTTTAATAGTTTAATTTAGTTTTGTCGTGATGTGGGTGTCTGGCGGTTTAGGGGTTAATAAGTTTAGTTTAGTATTTGCAATGCGGGGGCGGCGGATTAGGGGTTAATAGGTTTATTGTAGTGTTGGTGATGTAGGGGGGCAGCGGATTTGGGGTTAATAGGGGTTAATAGGTTTAGTTGAGTATTTGCATTATTTATTGTTGAGTATTTAGCATTATTTACGCACCGGGTTTAGCGCACAACTTGTAATCTAGGTGCGTATTTACTTAACCAAAGTGACTCAAAATCGTCCTTTTATACAATAATATAAAAAAGTACCCAGAGGTTTTTATGTGTTTGTGTGACATTTTTTTTTAAAAAAACTTATTAAGTGATTAAAGCCAAAATGTTTTACTGTGGATCATATTTGTCCCTCCCTTTGCAAATCCATATTTATATTTATAGGTTTCCTCAAGTAGTAGGTTTTCTGTATTTGAATGATAATGAAATGTTTATGCTATTACACTTTTTTCACATTTGAATTTCATGTTTTGAAGGCTTTTACACAAGAATTAATTTCTTCTATAAGATACGACGAGTCCACGGATTCATTCTTTACTTGTGGGATATTATCCTCCTGCTAACAGGAAGTGGCAAAGAGCAACACAGCAGAGCTGTCTATATAGCTCCTCCCTTGACTCCAACCCCAGTCATTCTCTTTGCCTACTCTAAGTACTAGGAAGGGTAAAGTGAAAGAGGTGATAAAATGTTAGTTTTTATTTTCTTCAAGCAAGAGTTTTTTATGTTAAATGGTACCGGTGTGTACTATTTTCCCTCAGGCAGCAGATGGATGAAGACTTCTGGAGGCTGATGATCTTAGCAGTTGTCACTAAGATCCAGAGCAGTTCCCACAGAATGGCTGAGGAGTACTTCAGTGTGAGGAACGTTTTTCATGCTATTAGCAGTGAGGTATGTTCAGTCATTTTTTTCTGGAGAGAAAAATGGTATTTCAGAATTGACTGACAGTATCCCCATGAGGGAAAGGGTAAGCAGTAATCCTAAAAGATATAGAGGGGTATTACTAAGCTTGCATATATGGGCTAAGAAAAAATGGTTGACACTGAGTTTTGAATGTTTGTGGGCAAACGTTTATTTAACTGGGAGTGCTGATAACGTTTTTATGAGGAACGTTTTTCATGCTTAATGAGAGAGTACACATGGCTTCTTTTTGGTTTAGGAACCCACATGGCTAGTTTTAGACCACTCTGGTGCGGTTCATTTGGGCTGAGAGACATTGAGTGAGATGGGCGGGGCCTATTTTCGCGCCTCAGTTGTGCAGTTGTTTTTGACTCCGGTGGGCCCTTGTGAGCTGTATTGGGCCAAAATGAAGCTTTAACCCGGTTTTACAGACCCCTGAGGGCAGGCAGGCGTCACAGCAGGGCTGTGGCGAGGTGCAGGGGATGTTTTTTCTTGATTTAAACGTTTATTAATTATCCGTTTTCTTCTGTTAAGTGTGATCAGTCCACGGGTCATCATTACTTCTGGGATATTACTCCTCCCCAACAGGAAGTGCAAGAGGATTCACCCAGCAGAGCTGCATATAGCTCCTCCCCTCTACGTCACTCCCAGTCATTCTCTTGCACCCAACGACTAGATAGGATGTGTGAGAGGACTATGGTGATTATACTTAGTTTTATATCTTCAATCAAAAGTTTGTTATTTTAAAATAGCACCGGAGTGTGTTATTATCTCTCTGGCAGAGTTTGAAGAAGAATCTACCAGAGTTTTTGTTATGATTTTAGCCGGAGTAGTTAAGATCATATTGCTGTTTCTCGGCCATCTGAGGAGAGGTAAACTTCAGATCAGGGGACAGCGGGCAGATGAATCTGCATAGAGGTATGTAGCAGTTTTTATTTTCTGACAATGGAATTGATGAGAAAATCCTGCCATACCGATATAATGTCATGTATGTATACTTTACACTTCAGTATTCTGGGGAATGGTACTTCACTAGAATTACACTGTAAGAAATACATTAAGCTGTTTAATAACTAGAGATTATGTTTAACGATTTTGCTGGAATGTAAAATCGTTTTCATTTACTGAGGTACTGAGTGAATAAATGTTTGGGCACTATTTTTCCACTTGGCAGTTGCTTAATCTGTTTTCTGACAGTTTCTGTTCTCCCTCACTGCTGTGTGTGAGGGGGAGGGGCCGTTTTTTGGCGCTTTTACTACGCATCAAATATTTCAGTCAGCAACTCATTGTATTCCCTGCATGATCCGGTTCATCTCTACAGAGCTCAGGGGTCTTCAAAACTTATTTTGAGGGAGGTAATTTCTCTCAGCAGAGCTGTGAGAATTATAGTTTGACTGAGATAAAAAACGTTTATTCTGTAATTTGTTTCCTGCTTTCAGAATTTGTTATCTTTGCTAATGGGATTAAACCTTTGCTAAAGTTGTGTTATTTACAAGGATTGAGGCTATAACTGTTTCAATTTATTAATTTTCAACTGTCATAGATCTTCTGTGCTTCTTAAAGGCACAGTACGTTTTAATATTATTCTAATTGAATTGTATTTCCAAGTTACAAGTTTATTTGCTAGTGTGTTAAACATGTCTGATTCAGAGGATGATACCTGTGTCATTTGTTGCAATGCCAAAGTGGAGCCCAATAGAAATTTATGTACTAACTGTATTGATGCTACTTTAAATAAAGTCAATCTGTACAAATTGAACAAATTTCACCAAACAACGAGGGGAGAGTTATGCCGACTAACTCGCCTCACGTGTCAGTACCTACATCTCCCGCTCAGAGGGAGGTGCGTGATATTGTAGCGCCGAGTACATCTGGGCGGCCATTACAAATCACATTACAGGATATGGCTACTGTTATGACTGAGGTTTTGGCTAAATTACCAGAGCTAAGAGGTAAGCGTGATCACTCTGGGGTGAGAACAGAGTGCGCTGATAATATTAGGGCCATGTCAGACACTGCGTCACAGGTGGCAGAACATGAGGACGGAGAGCTTCATTCTGTGGGTGACGGTTCTGATCCAAACAGACTGGATTCAGATATTTCAAATTTTAAATTTAAACTGGAAAACCTCCGTGTATTACTAGGGGAGGTGTTAGCGGCTCTGAATGATTGTAACACAGTTGCAATACCAGAGAAAATGTGTAGGTTGGATAAATATTATACCGACGAGTACTGAGGTTTTTCCTATACCTAAGAGACTTACTGAAATTGTTACTAAGGAGTGGGATAGACCCGGTGTGCCGTTCTCACCCCCTCCGATATTTAGAAAAATGTTTCCAATAGACGCCACCACAAGGGACTTATGGCAAACGGTCCCTAAGGTGGAGGGAGCAGTTTCTACCTTAGCTAAGCGTACCACTATCCCGGTGGAGGATAGCTGTGCTTTTTCAGATCCAATGGATAAAAAATTAGAGGGTTACCTTAAGAAAATGTTTGTTCAACAAGGTTTTATATTGCAACCCCTTGCATGCATTGCGCCGATCACGGCTGCAGCGGCATTCTGGATTGAGTCTCTGGAAGAGAACATTGGTTCAGCTACTCTGGACGACATTACGGACAGGCTTAGAGTCCTTAAACTAGCTAATTCATTCATTTCGGAGGCCGTAGTACATCTTACTAAACTTACGGCGAAGAATTCAGGATTCGCCATTCAGGCACGCAGGGCGCTGTGGCTAAAATCCTGGTCAGCTGATGTTACTTCTAAGTCTAAATTGCTTAATATACCTTTCAAAGGGCAGACCTTATTCGGGCCCGGGTTGAAAGAGATTATCGCTGACATTACAGGAGGTAAAGGCCATGCCCTGCCTCAGGACAAAGCCAAAGCCAAGACTAGACAGTCTAATTTTCGTTCCTTTCGTAATTTCAAAGCAGGAGCAGCATCAACTTCCTCTGCACCAAAACAGGAAGGAGCTGTTGCTCGCTACAGACAAGGCTGGAAACCTAACCAGTCCTGGAACAAGGGCAAGCAGACTAGGAAACCTGCTGCTGCCCCTAAAACAGCATGAATTGAGGGCCCCCGATCCGGGATCGGATCTAGTGGGGGGCAGACTTTCTCTCTTCGCCCAGGCTTGGGCAAGAGATGTTCAGGATCCCTGGGCGCTAGAGATAATATCTCAGGGATACCTTCTGGACTTCAAATACTCTCCTCCAAGAGAGAGATTTCATCTGTCAAGATTGTCAACAATCCAGACAAAGAAAGAGGCGTTTCTACGCTGAGTACAAGAGCTCTTGTTAATGGGAGTAATCCATCCAGTTCCACGATCGGAACAGGGACAGGGGTTTTACTCAAATCTGTTTGTGGTTCCCAAAAAAGAGGGAACTTTCAGACCAATCCTGGACTTAAAGATCCTAAACAAATTCCTAAGAGTTCCATCGTTCAAGATGGAGACTATTCGGACAATTTTACCTATGATCCAAGAGGGTCAGTACATGACCACTGTAGATTTAAAAGATGCTTACCTTCACATACCGATTCACAAAGATCATTATCGGTACCTAAGGTTTGCCTTCCTAGACAGGCATTACCAGTTTGTGGCTCTTCCATTCGGATTGGCTACAGCTCCAAGAATCTTCACAAAGGTTCTGGGTGCTCTTCTGGCGGTACTAAGACCGCGGGGAATCTCGGTAGCTCCATACCTAGACGACATTCTGATACAAGCTTCAAGCTTTCAAACTGCCAAGTCTCATACAGAGTTAGTGCTGGCATTTCTAAGGTCACATGGATGGAAGGTGAACGAAAAGAAAAGTTCACTCGTTCCACTCACAAGAGTTCCCTTCCTGGGGACTCTTATAGATTCTGTAGAAATGATGATTTACCTGACAGAGGACAGGCTAACAAGACTTCAAAGTGCTTGCCGCACCCTTCATTCCATTCAACACCCGTCAGTGGCTCAATGCATGGAGGTAATCGGCTTAATGGTAGCGGCAATGGACATAGTACCCTTTGCACGCTTACACCTCAGACCACTGCAACTGTGCATGCTAAGTCAGTGGAATGGGGATTACTCAGACTTATCCCCTTCTCTGAATCTGGATCAAAAGACCAGAAATTCTCTTCTATGGTGGCTTTCTCGGCCACATCTGTCCAGGGGGATGCCATTCAGCAGACCAGACTGGACAATTGTAACAACAGACGCCAGCCTTCTAGGTTGGGGTGCCGTCTGGAATTCTCTGAAGGCTCAGGGACAATGGAGTCAGGAGGAGAGTCTCCTGCCAATAAACATTCTGGAATTGAGAGCAGTTCTCAATGCCCTCCTGGCTTGGCCCCAGTTGACAACTCGGGGGTTCATCAGGTTTCAGTCGGACAACATCACGACTGTAGCTTACATCAACCATCAGGGAGGGACAAGAAGCTCCCTAGCTATGATGGAAGTATCAAAGATAATTCGCTGGGCAGAGTCTCACTCTTGCCACCTGTCAGCAATCCACATCCCGGGAGTGGAGAACTGGGAGGCGGATTTCTTAAGTCGTCAGACTTTTCATTTGGGGGAGTGGGAACTTCATCCGGAGGTCTTTGCCCAAATACTTCGACGTTGGGGCAAACCAGAGATAGATCTCATGGCGTCTCGACAGAACGCCAAGCTTCCTCGTTACGGGTCCAGATCCAGGGATCCAGGAGCAGTCCTGATAGATGCTCTGACAGCACCTTGGGACTTCAGGATGGCTTACGTGTTTCCACCCTTCCCGTTACTTCCTCGATTGATTGCCAGAATCAAACAAGAGAGAGCATCAGTGATTCTAATAGCACCTGCGTGGCCACGCAGGACTTGGTATGCAGACCTGGTGGACATGTCATCCTGTCCACCTTGGTCTCTACCTCTGAAACAGGACCTTCTGATACAGGGTCCCTTCAAACATCAAAATCTAACTTCTCTGAAGCTGACTGCTTGGAAATTGAACGTTTGATTTTATCAAGACGTGGGTTTTCTGAGTCAGTTATTGATACCTTAATACAGGCTAGGAAACCTGTTACCAGAAAGATTTACCATAAGATATGGCGTAAATACCTATATTGGTGTGAATCCAAAGGTTACTCTTGGAGTAAGGTTAGGATTCCTAGGATATTGTCTTTTCTACAAGAAGGTTTAGAAAAGGGTTAATCTGCTAGTTCATTAAAGGGACAGATCTCAGCTCTGTCCATTCTGTTACACAAACGTCTGTCAGAAGTTCCTGACGTCCAGGCTTTTTGTCAGGCTTTGGCCAGGATTAAGCCTGTGTTTAAAACTGTTGCTCCACCATGGAGTTTAAACCTTGTTCTTAATGTTTTACAGGGCGTTCCGTTTGAACCCCTTCATTCCATTGATATAAAGTTGTTATCTTGGAAAGTTCTATTTTTAATGGCTATTTCCTCGGCTCGAAGAGTCTCTGAATTATCAGCCTTACATTGTGATTCTCCTTATTTGATTTTTCATTCGGATAAGGTAGTCCTGCGTACTAAACCTGGGTTCTTACCTAAGGTAGTTACTAACAGGAATATCAATCAAGAGATTGTTGTTCCTTCTTTATGCCCAAATCCTTCTTCAAAGAAGGAACGTCTACTGCACAACCTGGATGTAGTCCGTGCTCTAAAATTTTACTTACAGGCAACTAAGGAATTTCGACAAACGTCTTCTCTGTTTGTCATTTACTCTGGGCAGAGGAGAGGTCAAAAAGCTTCCGCTACCTCTCTTTCTTTTTGGCTTCGTAGCATAATTCGTTTAGCTTATGAGACTGCTGGACAGCAGCCTCCTGAAAGAATTACAGCTCATTCTACTAGAGCTGTGGCTTCCACTTGGGCCTTCAAGAATGAGGCCTCTGTTGAACAGATTTGCAAGGCTGCAACTTGGTCTTCGCTTCATACTTTTTCCAAATTTTACAAATTTGACACTTTTGCTTCATCGGAGGCTATTTTTGGGAGAAAGGTTCTTCAGGCAGTGGTTCCTTCTGTATAAAGAGCCTGCCTATCCCTCCCGTCATCCGTGTACTTTTGCTTTGGTATTGGTATCCCAGAAGTAATGATGACCCGTGGACTGATCACACTTAACAGAAGAAAACATAATTTATGCTTACCTGATAAATTCCTTTCTTCTGTAGTGTGATCAGTCCACGGCCCACCCTGTTTTTAAGGCAGGTAAATATTTTTTAATTTATACTCCAGTCACCACTTCACCCTTGGCGTTTCCTTTCTCGTTGGTCCTTGGTCGAATGACTGGGAGTGACGTAGAGGGGAGGAGCTATATGCAGCTCTGCTGGGTGAATCCTCTTGCACTTCCTGTTGGGGAGGAGTAATATCCCAGAAGTAATGATGACCCGTGGACTGATCACACTACAGAAGAAAGGAATTTATCAGGTAAGCATAAATTATGTTTTTTCTAGTAAGGGTTGAGTGTTCCTTTCCTTGTGGGGCAAACTTAGCTGCATAGTTTGGATGCTTATATCATAAAATTGAAACGATTTGATTGTTTTAAAGCAGTTTTGCAAAACTTGTATGCTTTTTTTCTCTTAAAGGCGCAGTACCGTTTTTTTAAGATTGTTATTTTTTCACTAAATAAAGTGTTTTCAAGCCTGTTTGTGGTCATTACTAGCCTGTTTAACATGTCTGACATTGAGGAAAGCCAATGTTCCATGTGTTTAGAAGCCATTGTGGAACCCCCTCATAAAATGTGTCCCTCATGTACTGAAAGGGCCTTAAATTGCAAAGAACATATTTTAGCTGATAAAAGTATGTCACAGGATGATTCTCAATCAGAAGAGAATCAGGTTATGCCATCTAATTCTCCCCAAGTGTCACAACCATTAACGCCCGCACAAGCAACGCCAAGTACTAGTGCGTCTAATTCTTTCACCCTGCAAGATATGGCCGCAGTTATGTCTACTACCCTCACAGAGGTTTTATCTAAACTGCCTGGGTTGCAGGGGAAGCGCAGTAGGTCCGGTGTGAGAGTAAATGCTGAGCCCTCTGACGCTTTATTAGCCATCTACGATGTACCCTCACAATGTTCTGAGTTGGGGGTGACGGAATTGCTGTCTGAGAAAGAGCTTTCTGATTCAGGAAAGATGTTCCATCAAACAGACTCAGATATGACGGCTTCTAAGTTTAAGCTAGAACACCTCCGCTTGTTGCTCAGGGAGGTTTTGGCGACTCTGAATGATTGTGACCCTATTGTAGTTCCACCAGAGAAATTGTGTAAAATGGATAGATATCTAGAGGTTCCTACTTACACTAATGTTTTTCCGGTCCCTAAGAGGATTTCGGACATTGTTACTAAGGAGTGGGATAGACCAGGTTTTCCGTTCTCTCCCCCTACTACTTTTAAGAAAATGTTTCCCATATCTGACACCATTCGGGATTCATGGCAAACGGTCCCTAAGGTGGAGGGAGCTATTTCTACCCTCCGACATCACTGGAGGAAAAGGCCATGCCCTTCCTCAGGATAAGACAAATAAGATGAGGACCAAACATAATCATTTTCGTTCCTTTCGAAACTTAAAAGGTGGTCTCCCTACCTCCTCCCCTGCCGCAAAGCAGGAGGGGAATTTTGCTCAATCCAAGTCTGTCTGGAGACCTAACCAGACCTGGAATAAAGGTAAACAGGCCAAGAAGCCCGCTGCTGCCACCAAGACAGCATGAAGGGGCAGCCCCCGATCCGGGACCGGATCTAGTAGGGGGCAGACTTTCTCTCTTTGCTCAGGCTTGGGCAAGAGACGTTCAGGACTCCTGGGCTTTAGAAATCGTGACCCAGGGGTATCTTCTAGAATTCAAAGATTCTCCTCCAAGGGGGAGATTTCATCTTTCACGGTTGTCTGTAAACCAGACAAAAAGAGAGGCGTTCTTACGCTGTGTAGAAGACCTATATACTATGGGAGTAATCGGCCCAGTTCCAAAAGCAGAACAGGGGCAGGGGTTTTACTCCCGTCCTTCAAGATTGAGACCATTCAAACTATTTTACCAATGATCCAGGAGGGTCAATATATGACCACCATGGATTTGAAGGATGCGTATTTTCACGTTCCTATCCACAAAGATCATCACCAGATCCTCAGGTTCGCCTTCCTGGACAAGCATTACAAGTTTGTGGCTCTTCCCTTCGGGTTAGCCACAGCTCCCAGAATTTTCACAAAAGTGCTAGGGTCCCTTTTGGCGGTTCTAAGGACGCTGGGCATAGCAGTGGCGCCTTATCTGGACGATATCTTAATTCAGGCGTCAACTTACCAACTAGCCAAATCTCACACGGACATCGTGTTGGCTTTTCTAAGATCTCACGGGTGGAAGGTGAACATAACGAAGAGTTCACTTATCCCTCTCACAACAGATTCCTGGGAACTCAGACTCGGTAGACATGAAAATTTTCCTGACGGAGGTCAGAAAATCAAAGATTTTAACCACCTGCCGAGCACTTCATTCCATTCCTTGGCCGTCAGTGGCTCAGTGTATGGAGGTAATTGGACTAATGGTAGCGGCAATGGACATAGTTCCGTTTGCTCGCTTGCATCTCAGACCACTGCAACTATGCATGCTCAGACAGTGGAATGGGGACTATGCAAATAAATCTGGATCAAGAGACCAGAGACTCTCTTCTTTGGTGGTTGTCACAGGATCATCTGTCCCAGGGAATGTGTTTCCGCAGGCCAGCATGGGTCATAGTGACGACGGACGCCAGCCTATTGGGCTGGGGTGCAGTCTGGAATTCCCTGAAAGCACAGGGTGTGTGGACTCAGGAGGAGGCTCTCCTTCCAATAAATATTCTAGAACTGAGCAATATTCAACGCGCTTCAGGCGTGGCCTAAGCTGGCTTCAGCCAGATTCATAAGATTCCAGTCGGACAATATCACGACTGTGGCATATATCAATCATCAAGGGGGAACAAAGAGTTCTCTAGCGATGATAGAGGTTTCCAAAATAATTCGATGGGCAGAGACTCACTCTTGCCATCTATCAGCAATCTATATGCCAGGAGTGGAGAACTGGGAAGCGGATTTTCTAAGTCGTCAGACTTTTCATCCTGGGAGTGGGAGCTCCATCCGGAGGTGTTTGCACAATTGATTCATTAATGGGGCACACCAGAATTGGATCTGATGGCATCTCGTCAGAATGCCAAACTTCCTTGTTACGGGTCCAGATCAAGGGATCCCCAAGCAGTACTGATAGATGCTCTAGCAGTACCTTGGTTGTTCAACCTGGCTTATGTGTTTCCACCATTTCCTCTCCTTCCTCGTCTGATTGCCAGAATCAAACAGGAGAGGGCTTCAGTGATTTTGATAGCACCTGCGTGGCCACGCAGGACTTGGTATGCAGACCTGGTGGAAATGTCATCTCTACCACCTTGGACACTGCCACTGAGACAGGACCTTCTCTGAGTTGGTCATAGACACCTTGATTCAGGCTCGAAAGCCTGTCACTAGGAAGATTTACCATAAGATATGGCGTAAATATCTTTATTGGTGTGAATCCAAAGGCTACTCATGGAGTAAGATCAGGATTCCTAGGATTTTGTCCTTTCTCCAAGAAGGATTGGAGAAAGGGTTATCAGCTAGTTCCTTAAAGGGACAGATATCTGCTTTGTCAATTTTGCTGCACAAGCGTCTGGCAGATGTTCCAGACGTTCAGTCGTTTTGTCAGGCTTTGGTTAGAATTAAGCCTGTGTTTAAACCTGTTGCTCCGCCATGGAGTTTGAATTTAGTTCTTAAAGTTCTTCAAGGGGTTCCGTTTGAACCTATGCATTCCATAGATATTAAGCTTCTATCTTGGAAAGTTCTGTTTTTAGTTGCTATCTCTTCGGCTCAAAGAGTTTCTGAACTATCTGCATTGCAATGCGACTCGCCTTATATTGTTTTCCATTCTGATAAGGTGGTTTTGCGTACCAAACCTGGATTCCTTCCTAAGGTTGTTACTAATAAGAACATTAATCAGGAAATTGTTGTTCCTTCCCTGTGTCCTAATCCTTCCTCTAAGAAGGAGCGTCTGTTGCACAACTCGGACGTGGTTCGTGCTTTGAAGTTTTACTTGCAAGCGACCAAAGATTTCCGTCAAACATCTTCTCTGTTTGTTGTCTATTCTGGAAAGCGTAGAGGTCAAAAAGCTACAGCTACCTCTCTTTCTTTTTGGCTGAAAAGCATAATCTGTTTGGCATACGAGACTGCTGGACAGCAGCCTCCTGAACGAATTACAGCTCACTCTACTAGAGCGGTGGCTTCCACATGGGCTTTTAAAAATGATGCTTCTGTTGAACAGATTTGTAAGGCTGCGACTTGGTCTTCACTTCATACCTTTTCCAAATTTTACAAATTTGATACTTTTGCTTCTTCGGAGGCTATTTTTGGGAGAAAAGTTCTTCAAGCAGTGGTGCCTTCTGTTTAGGCATCTGTCTTGTCCCTCCCGTTCATCCGTGTCCTGTAGCTTTGGTATTGTATCCCACAAGTAAAGGATGAATCCGTGGACTCGTCGTATCATAGAAGAAATCAATTTATCAGGTAAGCATAAATTTACTTTTTCTTTAAGGAAGGTTCAACTGAGAAGCTGACTTGCCCTATCTGTTATGCCACTTGAGTTAGTCTTTGGCTACTATATTTTAGTCTAAACTGAAACTGAAAATTAAATTTAAAAAAAATTAAAATTAGTACCCCAGTAGGATGTGAACCTTGGACCCAGACAATAGTGGGAGCAATCCCATTTCCACTGAACTAGAGAAGGTTGTGTATAATTTATGTAACTTTTTCACATTTCTTTTAAAGAGCTTTGTTGAATAAGAAGTTATATTACAAGTAGTAGAACAAGATGTCATGATTCCATTTGACCATAAAGGAACAATAAGAATTCCAAAATTATTGGTTAAAACACATGGGTTGCGTTATTTACTGTAAACTCTTGATACAATTTGTCCATTTGATTAACACATTATACAAAGGTCTGTCTTACATAGATAAAATGCTCAGGTACATTGCAGTGGGGGTGCAGGGTTAATAAACTCAGACAGTAGCTTTCTGGGAATTTTTGTAAGTTTTAGCTGACAACGGATGGAAGAGGGAGGAAGGAGTCATTTAAAAATAAATTGGTATGGGGGATGGATACTCAAAGGGACACTAAACCCAATTTTTTTCTTTCATGATTCAGATAGAGCATGCAATTTTAAGCAACTTTCAAATATCAACTAGTACACTAGTGACAAAATACGTCACCAGGGTACCAGGGGTAAATAAATGCAGTGCTAGAAAATTTCAATAATACAACAATATGCTAAAATATCTGGGTATTTCAATAATACAACAATATGCAAAAATAAATGGGTATACAGACTAAATAGTCCAGTGGGTGAAAAACAATGGTGTAACAGTCCTGCTCATGCAATTCCAGATGGTTTCAAAAGATGCAAATCCAAAGCAGTAGGCCGCTCCTCCAGGGTGTCGTGCCACAACACAGGATAAGAGAATCTATAGAAGGTAAAATAGAGGGCGCCACATAGTGCAGATCAAAAGCAACTTCAAATCAGATAGCGATAAGAGCTAAAGAATCTGACTCACAAGGTGTAAAGCACTGATGTGCAGTACAAGCAGTCCGGAACCACCCGTCGTCCGGTAGACCAAATGAAAATATCGCCAAAGGGGTCCTCGTCTCACCAGGGAGAGTCCAAAGATGCCAGAAAAGGAATGGTCTAGACAGGTCTGTATGGCAGTGGTCAGCCAGCGGGTCCAAACACCACTCAAAAGGTGCAAAGTGTCCAGGAAGTCCAGTTGATGGAAAAATATCAGGAACAAAAATGAATCAGCAGCAGATGGAGAGTTAAGAAGGTTTAAAAATTTAATTGCAATGATAAAAACAGCAACGCTTTTCTCAGTGTAACACACTGTTTCATCAGGCTATACAAACAAACTCTCAGCTGCCATATTTAAAATCAATTCAGCAGTTTAAGGGTTAAGGCAGGTAGAGTAGTCAGACAGGCAGTATTCAGCAAAAGTAATCAATCCGCAGTTTAAGGGCTAAGGCAGGAGAGTAGTCAGGCAGGCAGGTTCAGTAACGGTATTTAGGCACTTAGAAAGAACGATCTGTCACACCCAGGAGTACACAAAGTAACACCTATACTTGGGCAGTGACAGATCGTTTGGGGAAGTTTAAATAGGATTCATGCCACTGAGGTCAGACCAGCATCAGGAGCGTGCGATGAAGATGTCAGTGCCGCACGCATCTGAGCCAACACTGCCCCTGGCAACGAGCAGGGAAGGAGATGACACGCCCCTAGCAACGACTAGAGCGGCGCGGCATGACAAAAAGAGAAAGGCAATCTATAATTGTGCTTTCCCTGACTAATTTTATACCAACGCTGCCCCCTCCTACCTGTCGTTATAACTAATCAAAAAATATACTAGAGTCCGCCCCCTATGGTCCAACAGTGACCTGCTCCTTGCTTTTTCTACCATCACTTTTTCCCATGCTAGACTGCAGGACTTCTCAAATGTGGTACCAAGCCACTTGAACACACTTCCTCACACTGTCCACCTTCCCATAAACCGTCCTCCTTTAAACACTCCTTGTTTTTTTGTTTTTTTATTGAGGTACAATTTAAGGCATACAAACAATATATGTCAGTGAAAATAAAGAAAATTAGTTTCAAGGCATACAATTAATATAAACAAATAAGGATAATTTGCCAAATGTCAAGAATATTAATATTCATATCTCTTGCCTGTCAAACTATATACCTTCTAGAAGAAAAATGAGGTCACTCTTGGACCTCCTAGTAACAGGGAAGATACAAAGCTATAGAAGGTAGACTCGAAATAAGGAGACCACTCTTGGGTCTCAAATGGTGAACCTCAATTTACTTTTCTTTATAATGTAGATAACAATCTCTTATATGAGAATATTATGGACCCAAACCAGTGAGAAACAAAAAGGCAAATACTAGACACTTTTGGGCCCTTACTAGCTATAATATAGTTTGTGATGACTATATACCTTTTGGAAGGCAGTGAATACACTTTCCAGAAGTATAGGAGAGGCCAATTATGTATTTCATCCCTAAAGACATTTCTTTCATGTAATTGGCAAGAGTCCATGAGCTAGTGACATATGGGATATACAATCCTACCAGGAGGGGCAAAATTTTCCAAACCTCAAAATGCCTATAAATACACCCCTCACCACACCCACAATTCAGTTTTACAAACTTTGCCTCCTATGGAGGTGGTGAAGTAAGTTTGTGCTAAAATTTCTACATTGATATGCGCTTCTCAGCATTGTTGAAGCCCGATTCCTCTCAGAGTACAGCGAATGTCAGAGGGACGTGAAGGGAGTATCACCTATTGAATACGATGATTTCTCTAACGGGGGTCTTTTTCATGGGTTCTCTGTTATCGGTCGTAGAGATTCATCTCCTACCTCCCTTTTCAGATCGACGATATACTCTCAATTTACCATTACCTCTACTAATAACTGTTTTAGTACTGGTTTGGCTATCTGCTATATGTGGATGGGTGTCTTTTGGTAAGTATGTTTTTTATTTCTTAAGACACTCTCAGCTATGGTTTGGCACTTTATGCATTTATATAAAGTTCTAAATATATGTATTGTACTTGCCATGAGTCAGGTTCATGTATTTCCTTCAGCAGACTGTCAGTTTCATATTTGGGGAATTTAAACATTTTAAGAAATGTATTTCTTACCTGGGGTTTAGTCTTTTTTTCAATTGACTACTTTCTTGCTATTGCGGGTATTAGGCCTGCGGGTGCGTCAAATGCTAAACTTTATTGCGTCATCCTTGGCGCGAAATTTTTTTTCCGCGGAAAAAGACGTTTATGACGCAACTTCGTCATTTCCGGTGTCATACGTGACGCCGAGACCTTTCACACTGCGGCGTTATTAGTGACGCGAGTGTGTCATTTCCGGTTATTTTTGGCACCAAAAAAGTTTACGTTACGTTGTGCGTCATACTTGGCGCCAAATTTTTTGCATTATTTCAATACCCCATTGATGTTTGCCTCTTGCTTTTTTCTCTATAAGAGGCCTATACTTTTGCATTTTTTGTATCCTTTACCAGCAAAATCTATAGAGTTTTGGGAAAAAAATCCCCAAAGTTGATGGTGCTATTTCTACTCTTGCTAAACGTACCACTATTCCTATGGAAGATAGTACTTCCTTTAAGGATCCTTTAGCTAGGAAGCTTGAATCCTATCTAAGGAAGGCCTATTTATATTCAGGTCATCTTCTCAGACCTGCTATTTCTTTGGCTGATGTTGCGGCTGCCTCAACTTTTTGGTTGGAGAATTTAGCGCAACAAGATTTGGATCCTGACATATCTAGCATTACTCGCTTACTGCAACATGCAAATAATTTTATTTGTGATTCCATTTTTGATATTATCAAAATTGATGTTAGATCCATGTCTCTAGCTATATTAGCTAGAAGAGCTTTGTGGCTTAAATCTTGGAATGCTGATATGACCTCTAAATCTAGATTACTATCTCCTTCTTTCCAAGGTAATAATTTATTTGGTTCTCAGTTGGATTCTATTATTTCAACTATCACTGGAGGAAAAGGAGTTTTTCTGCCTCAGGATAAAAAACCTAAGGGTAAATCTAAGGCTTCTAAACGTTTTCGTTCCTTTCGTCAAAATAAGGAAGAAAAACTCAATCTTCCTCCCAAGGAATCTGCTTCCAGTTGGAAGCCTTCCTCTAATTGGAATAAATCCAAGCCATTTAGGAAACCAAATTCTGCTCCTAAGTCTGCATGAAGGTGCGGCCCTCATTCCAGCTCAGCTGGTAGGGGGCAGATTAAGGTTTTTC